>NC_081415.1:715521313-715651313 GCF_030272615.1 Cryptomeria japonica | reverse complement strand
TGATTTCATATCATTGCTAGAATAGTTTTCCTTTGATCCATTTCTTGAAGTGTAATAAATGTAGCTTCAGTTCATTTCTGAATCTAACAGGTTTGTTTTTTCTTTAAAAGGTGGAATGACCAAGAAAAAAGGTTAAAAGATGAATTGACAAATCAAATGGTTGAGTGGTTTGGAAATGACACCTTTGACAAAACCAAGCTCCTTGAAAAAGTTGGCACATATCTAAAGTATGTGAGGGACCAATACATGACCCATTTGGAGAGGACACCTAAAGTACGAGTGTCCCCTCATGATTCCAGAGAGGGAGTGGAAGGACCTAATTTTGGATGCCAAGGAGAAAATTGAAAGGAAAAAAGGAAATACACCACTAGACACCAGAAGAAGGTATAAGATACTATTAAGAATGTAATTATGTACTAATTAATTACTCTTTATATTTATATAATCTAACATATTTCAAACTTTTTATAGACTGAGTGACATGTCAAAGGAAACCAAGGCAAGGCAAGAAAAGCATGAGCAACACAAACTCGGCTCTGGTGGTTACATGAAACTTGCTACACGAATTGTAAGTATCTCATGTAAACAAAATATTGCATCAAAATATTAATAAATTGCAAACGTTTTTTTTTATCAAACAATGCAAGCAAAATTCACAGTACCAAGCAAAAATGCAGGGCTCTGAATTCAATAGAGTGCCCATAGAAGATGATAAGAGAATTGCCTACCAGCAAGGCTATTCAGTCGTGGCTGATCAGCTACGAGAATTGAGTGGGCATACACAACATTCGAGTGCATCCATTACATAGGTAAATATTCTAAATGGAAGTTGTTTCAAATTGAATATTTTACCAATAATCTAATTGATGTTGAGTTCCAACATAAAGTGACTATATTTATTTTAAATAAGCAAGCAATGATAACAATGTGCATGTCATTGGAATGCAGCCTGCTAATTGTGAAACACCACCTACACATGAAGGTCCGGATGTGCATCCCAGTAGTGGAGGTATTCATTTTCTATTCAAATTTTTTTATTTAGCTATTAATACAATTAAAAATCTTAATTTGTAATTAGAGTAGTAATTAATGTAACATTTTTTGTTAATATTTTAGAGCATGTAGTCGGTGGTGAGCAAGTGGAGCATGATTTGGGTACACAACATCAAGAACGTGATGTTCCCCACTCAGGTAAAGAGGACCACTGTTATTGCTTTAAACAAATATAATTGCAATTGGTGTTCAACATTAATGTAACCTTTAGTATTTCAACTCCAGATGATCTAGAGGGTGTTCAACATGTTGAGGTTGAGGCTACACAAAATGATGTGGCCCCATCAGGTAAAGAGCACAACAATTATGTTCTCTAAATTAATGAAATACTTGTAACGGTAATATTTTTTTTTTTTGAATTTAACCCATTTCTTTGTTATTGCAGAGGACCCCCCTTCACTTCAGCGTCCTCGTCCTCGTCCTCAGTATAGGACTGGGCATACATCGAGATCACGAGCAGTTGGCAGAACATCTGCAAAGGGGGGAAATGATGAAGAAACCGATGTTCCACTTAGTCTTTTCATAGCTTCAAAGAAACAACAAAGAAAGAAATGATTGTAATCTAACTTATTTGATAATGACTGATTTTTATGTGTTAGTGAATGTAATTATGTGCTAATTAATGGTTATGGATTATATGTGTTAATTAATATTGATGAATGTTGCGTGTTAATAAATGTTAATCAATGTTATGTGTTAATGAACATTATGTGATATTAATGAATGAATGTTATATTTTATTAATGGTAGAAATAATGAAAGAATGAATGTTATAAGATGTTAACGGGGAATTTAGAGTGATGTTGGGGGGGGGGGGGGGAGGGGCCAAATGAGCTTCCACCTTCACGTGGCTGGCCCTGTTAAGTAGAGAATATTAAACTATTCTCGAAACCAAGTGAAGCTCAACAAGATAACACACTTTTCAATATTTCATTATGTTGCACAGTTAATCTTATTGAATAATGAATATTGAATCTTAATTGCAGGGTCCAACAGAGACAACACGAACAACAACACCACAAGTTATTGGGTATAATGAACTCCCATATTGTCTTGTCTGTACACGAACAATATGAGTTGCTTCTAGTGTTGATATCCAAGGTAGGACTGCAAAAGTAATGAATATGCCTCATCCTTGTAAGTTTTTTTATTACTTGTAAGTCATGAATATTGCTCTTTAGTTGATTAAAATTAAATGAAAATCTTTAATGAAAACACAAAACTATATACATATGTAGGCGCACCATGGTTGAGATGGTCCAACTCCCTAGTCTCACTCTACGACTAAGCTCATGCCATATCTAAATCAAAGACATCTCAAATACATCGTCGGTGGAAAGCTACAAAATGCCATTTTCATACATAAGCAAGACATACACAATTGGGCACAATCACCAAGAGAACGGTAAAAAGTGTGTTTGAGATTGTATCATGGATGCAAAAAATATCTTCATTAATCCTTGACTCATGATTGCTATAATACTTCTTTAGACTTCTCATGTCATTTGTTGCAGTTCTTCACTATTTTGGACTGAGTTTCAACTATGTATTTGCCTTGACTTATGATAGTACCTAGCTTTGTCCTATCTTTGTAAGCTTCCTCTTTGAATTGGAAGGGGCATGGGAGACTGGCAAGTCTACAATTGAATGGAGAAGCCCTTGATGATGCTCTCCCTATTTCAAACTATGTCAAGGCTTGATACAAAAAGTTTCAGTTGGAAAGTTAAATGAATTGTAACCTCTGAACCTTTATCTCTTCCCTCAAAAATGAAACTTGACATTTGAATTCCTTTCTTATATTTATTATCTTAATAATATTTGTTCAATTTTTTTTATCGTTAAAAGATTACCTTCCTTTTAGATAAATTAGTTAGATTCTTATTATGTTGAAGAACATTTAGTTAGTTTTCTCCTTCAACTGAAGTAGTTATGTTTTATTTTGAAATGCTCAATTTTTTATCTTAATATAGATCACAATTTATTTTCTTTAAGTATAGAATTAATAGAATATTACATATGGTATCAGAGCAACCAAGTTTGACATTGAACCTCAGGCTTTCCACCTATAAACAAAACTATATACATATGCAGGTGCACCATGGTTGAGATAATATGCAGGCGTAATATATACAAAACTATATTCGCAACTAAATTTTTTATTCAAATCCACAATATGAAACACAAAGTTTTACTGGAAGAACACAAGTAACCTTATCTCCTTTAGATAATATCACAAGCAACTACCTACAGAAAGATACAGTAATCCACAGCATATACACAAAGGAAAGATGATTGATTATATTATGTAGGTTCACAAAATGGTACAATAGTAAGCATGAGGCTATATTCTACTTCTTCTCTAATGATCCTTATTGTTACAAAAGTTCCCTCATTTATATGAGGGTATACATTGTCACCAAGCATCGTGGATTTTCAGCACATAACTATTAATTAGCACTTTTGTTAACAAACTGGAAGATAAACAAGTTCAACATTCTTATGTATTGAATGTACTTATCATCTTTATACATTAGAACGTCATTGTTTAGTGTCCTCATGTTGCTTTCTGTCTGGAAATGATTGGATAGAATATGGTTAACACAAAGTGACAATTCTTTGTCCTGATCCAACTCTGCTACTGCTCGATTCATCTCATCATTGAACTCTTGTTTCCATTGTTCCAACGATAATAACTCACCATCACTGTAAAAAGAGGGCACCCTAGGGGTATTCCCATCGTCTAGCCTCTGAAGCTCTTTCCTTAATTGATTTGCCAATTCATCATGGGACTTCAAGTAAGCCTCGACTTCAATTTTCTCACCTAGATTCATCAGACTGTTGTCATTCATCATGCCTTCCAACTGAGACCTAAGCCTTTCATGCTCTTTCACATCTTTGACTGTTCCAGTGTATGTCTTCCAATAGATTTCTGCAACCTGCATCATACTTTTGAATCTATGCTCAACGACCTCAAGAACTAACGTATCCATCTTTTGTTGTTCCTTTTTTACTTGCCAAGATGTCTTTTCGGCCATGTTCCTCCAATACATAGCCTCTGTCAAGGCATCCATGGTATCTCTGTCAACACCGTATGTCATCCTTGTTTGACTGGTAACTTTATCAATCTGAAGCAATCTTGCTTGCCGCCTCTATTTTTCTTCATCGGTTTTCTCATATAGGCTTTTGTATGTAGAATTTTCTTAGACCAGAAACTCTATCCAATCTTGGTTCAGTTTAGCGACATCCAAATTTAGTTTGGCAGTTGGCCTTCTGATCTAGATCATATCCTGATCTTCTAAAGAGTTTATCAATCTCTTTTGGCATCATTTGCTTACTTGGGTCCTGTTTCTTGAGGAATCCATCAAACAACAAGGTAGAGTTCTTGTCCCATCCAGAGTATAATAGCACACCAGCTTCCTTAAGCAACTGTCTTCCCTTCTCAGGTGTCATTTCTCTCATCACAAGATCCATCTCCTCTTGTAACTTTTGAAGCTATTGCTCTTCTTTACTATTTCTCATGTTATTCCTAATTTGAGATCCTTTATGTTGATAGAGGAATGTGGTCAACTCCTTCGAAGCAATGAAGTCACTATCAGCAATAAAATCCTCATGCTCTAGGAATCTGATGTCAACCACTTCTCAAACATTCAGTTGTCATGTTGCCAAGTCTATCGGTGTATCCTCTGCATAACCAGGGAGTAATCCTCTCGAGGAGTGAATGGAATGATGCCATATGTGGAAGCAGGAGACATATGAGCCAAAGGCTCTATATTCCTAATAGTATCAATGTAATCCCTAAAAACATGAGGCGAGACTCCCTCAAGTATTTCCAATTCATGCTCCATAAGTTTGTTGGCCAACTCCAAGGGGTCTTCAATATTTTGTAGCACGTTCTCATCCATTTTCCTTCTAAAAGGCTTCCATTTATAAGCCTACATTTCTTTCTCAAACTTTATTCGCTTTACTCTGGCCTCTTCTTTGCCAATGCTCTTAATGAGGTCATCCGGTAGGTAAGATTTGTGCTCTCCAGCCTTCAACTTTTGTGATGACTGGGCTATCCTTATGTATCCTTCAGGATCGAAATTGGTCCTTAGATCCCCCATACCCATGCCATAATAATCCAATTTTGTCTACAACAAGCCATAACTCTTTGAACTTTTCACAATAAAATCTGAAAATACTAACAACCCAAGTACAATTGATTGTTTCCCATGGCTTGCTAGATATTCTATACTCACTATTGATAGTTACCTCACAATTTCTAGACAAGCCACTCTGTTAGGGACTGTAAGAGGTAGTAAGTATGGTCTCCCTTTGAACCCATATACCCTGACTTGTGTGTAGTCTGGAAAACAATACCAATCTCCCCAATTGTGTTCAATTGAGGGATCTTCAGCAAAATCTTTTGGTCTTAGGAATCTTTGAACCTCTGGTGCAAGGGCATGATCGCACGGGCATCCCAACCGTCTATATAATGGCTTGACAAAGAACTCCTCAAAATGCCAATATTGATTATTCACATACCTCTGGTCCCATGAAGAAACCCATAGTTGCATTGGTTTTCTCATCCCAGCATTGTCATATGTCTTGACACATAACTCTTCTGGCCATAACCCTTCATCTTGGCCCACATACAATAGCATGTACATACGGAATAATGCTTGAAATGAACATTGATGACATCCCCCTTTAACTTTTCTAACCCATGATTCAAAACCTCAACCAAATAAGCAGAAAAATCAAAGAAGCGGGGGTCCTTAGACTACAAATTGGCACAAATGACCATGGTTGCAATATCCATCAAAGGATGGGATTTTATCTCTAGCACTTGGGCAACACAATAATAGGTATACTTTAAATATGGATGGAAATAGTTGACATCATAGGGAGCTTTGTCATCCTGACCTAGTGGCACTAAGGACCTTGCATTCCTAGGTCTATGTATAGGGAGTCTCCATGTTTTGTAAATCTGCTCTAGGTTAAAATATTCACTTGTTAACTTCTTGAGGTCAATCAATTCTTCAAATCCCCAATCCAACTCGAACACGGTGTCAATAACCTCCTTTGTGATTGCAAGAATTGGCTCACCCATGTAGTTATATATGTTCCTAGTTTTAGGGTCATAATTGTTTGCCAATGCCTTCATGAGCTCCACATTCATGAATACATTAGCCACAGCTAACCTTCCTAAGTTCAATCACCATAAATTGTTGATAGGTTGAGGGGCAACTCTTATGTTGTACCCATATATGAATAATTCATACCCTCTCAATTATGTCCATGTCTCCAAGATCCTCAAACCGGTCCTCTAGGCCTTCCTCGTCAGCTCTAATCTTCTTGGACCTCAAACTAGATGATGGCCACTGGTCAATCAGGTCCTGGGCCAAAGAACACCCTTCCCTTTTCTGTCTTTTAGGTTTTTCTTCTGCAGCGATAGGTTCTTTTCCCTTTCTGGTCTTATTAGTTTTAGATGATGATTCCATTTGAATTTTAAAAAAGAGGTATGTGTGCAAACAACTTACTTGGAATTACTAAGCTTTATCTATGAATTCACCCAATTCCTGCTTTCGGTTCGTCGCCTGTGAATTCATTAATGTTGTGTCCTTTGATGTTGATCCACTACTTATGGCGTATTTAATGTTAGTAATGGCAGTTTGGACAATGGTCACTCAAGTACACGTTCAAATTTAATGGCGATGTGACCTTCCGTGGGATTTGTTTTTTATTTTCACGGCAATCAATAATCATTTCGATGAGGACATGTCTTTCGATCATTTCTTTCTTTAGTCCATCGATCTCTTTGTTTCTATCGACAATACTTTTGTTTTGAATATTACTTCGATCAACTATTTTTTCCCTTCATCGAAATACTGTATTCGGTCAGTATGGCTATCTCCTCATCGAAACATATCTGATATCCATCAGATCTTATGTCGAAGAAACCTTGGGCCTTAGTGTCCTCCTTTATTTTTCCATCGAAATACTTCTTTCATCAATATCACTATGCCCCGTCGATGAATGAGTCTATTATCTCACTGAAGCTTTTCTTTATTTTCCCTTATCGTTCTTCACCGATAAAGTTACATCGGCAAAATCACGCATATTGAGAAAATGCCTTTTAACCTCCTCAAAACCTATATCCTCATTGATATCTTTTATCGATGTAGCTTCCTTTTGTCCAATCAATATTATTCTTTCGATGAAAATGCTCCTTTCGGTGGGTCCTTTTTATATTGCACCGATAGTATTATTTCCTCGAGAACTTTTCCTGTCGATGAAGACCCTCTCTGCTTTCTTCGATATATTTTGTCGATGAAGTTATTATCTTCGGTGAGTCCTTTCTGGAATTCATCAATATTTCCTTCCTTCGATGGCTCTTTTATATCGATGAGACATCGCTGGGTCTCATCGATACCTTTTAAATTCAGATCGATATTATTCTTTCGATGAAAACGCTCCTTTCAGTGGGTCCTTTTTATGTTGCACTGATAGTATTATTTCCTCGAGAACTTTTCCCGTCAATGAAGACCCTCTCTGCTTTCTTCGATATCTTTTGTTGATGAATTTATTATCTTTGGTGAGTCCTTTCTAGAATTCATCGGCGTTTCCTTCCTTCGATGGCTCTTTTATATTGATGAGACATCACTGGGTCTCATTGATACCTTTTGAATTCGGATTGATATTATTCTTTCAATGAAAACGCTCCTTTCGGTGGGTCCTTTTTATGTTGCACCGATAATATTATTTCCTCGAGAACTTTCCCTGTCGATGAAGACCCTCTCTGCTTTCTTCGATATCTTTTGTCGATGAACTTATTATCTTCGATGAGTCCTTTCTGGAATTCATCGGTGTTTCCTTCCTTCGATGGCTCTTTTATATCGATGAGACATCGCTGGGTCTCATCGATAATAATAAAAAAATTGATAAAAATTATCATCATCGAAATTACGATGAATACCAAGCTTTCGACCGATGATGTAATCAGAGGACTTTGACCGTCGGCAGAGTCCATTGGATTGTCGTATTTCCGACAGGCATGGCATCATCGACCAATCTGACATTGAGTTTTCGACGGTTGATTTTGTCGGCACTCCGACGAAAATTCATCGCAAATCCGACAAACGGCCGTCGAAAATCAGCTCTGAATGTACTAGTGTGACCGATGAAGATTTGAAAAGTGGTGTTGACGTAACTATTCTTGATGATTCTAACATGCTTGCTGGTGTTTCCTAGTTGTGTCCTATTTTTTTTGGTGATCTGTATTGATCATTGTGCGATTTTGTGGTGGTTTCCATCAATCGGTGATGATTTGTGTGTTATGCGGTATTTCTGGTGGTGTAGCGTGTTGCAGTTGATCTTGGCATTATTTTCGGTGGAGTTTTGATCATTTGGGAATTTGATTTAGGTCCATGCTATGCTATGTAAATCATTGTATTGGTCTGGTGGTCGATCTTTGTATCGTGTGAAGTGATTTTATAATTATGAGTTGAGGGTTTACCCAACCTTGTTGTCAAGGTTGATGAATTGTATATATAGGTGATAAATTCATGTAATTTAGGTATCAATGTTGTGTTTGCATTATCAGAGAGAGGTGTATGTGCGAACAAGTGATTTATCCTTCGATGTTGTGTTGAGGTGAGATTGGTGTTGCAGAGCAAACAATTGTGCTTAACCGGAACTGTAATCAAGCATTTGGAGATGCTATTATTTCAGTTCATTTCTTCCGGATTGCAATCTAAATCATATTGTAAGTCAGTGAGACTTCCCTGAGGGTTGTAGCCTTCCAAGCCATTATATTTGAGCAGTGTGCCTGAATGCATGTGCATTCCCCATTGTAATATTTACACATACTACTGTAGAGTATCATCTTACTGTAGGTTGGTTCCCACCATGGTTTTTCCCTTAACTGGGTTTTCCATGCCAAAAATCTTGGTGTTGTGTGTTGTGCTTTCAACTTGCTTATTTGTCTTGTTGTTGCAGTTTGTCAAATATGTTTTGGTGATTAAATTTGCTAATCCAGTGAAGATTGATTCACCCCCGCCCCCTCTCAATCTTCCTTCTTGATTGCTGCTAACAAGGCAATGTTATACACAAGATGGAAGAGATTCATAAAATCACAAAATTCCAATAAAGCTTTTGCACATTACCATTAACCCACTAATTATATAAATAGATCCACATATCTATTGCATTCTAGTAAATAAAAGAAAACTTACTTTATAAAAAAAATCCAAATTTGATTGGAATGAAAATGAAAGGAAAAGAAGAATGAAAAATAGATCGTAGTTAAATGACAATAAAAATATTATGAATGAATATTCAACCTTATTCATCAGGTTTATAGAAATGTAAATGAAATAAAATATTGCTCGAAGATTCATTGAAGTTACTAAATCGTGATCCAGACAAATTGAAAAAATTATTTTCAATTAATACCTTTAAATCATTTTTATGAAAGAATTTCATTTACTTCTCTTCTATGGAAGTTCCATTCTTCCAGAATGTATCTTGATTTTCAGCCTATTCTTTCTTCTAGTGATAAATTTCATTTCTAATTAGGAAAAGACAACTTGACTCTATTTCATCTCTTTAACAAGTTATTTCAATGGAGAGAAGAACCTACAATTTGTTTTTTTGGTCATTTCCAAACAAACAATTTTAATTAAATATTGTAACTTCTCATTTTATTATGTTCCACTTTATGTATTCCTCTAGCCATGGAATTCATTCAATGTACTCGTTGTAACAGAGTTTTTGTTATTCATATTAACAGCTACTCTAGGAGGAATGTTTTTATGTGGTGATAATGATTTAACAACTATCTTCATATGTTTAGAATATTTAAGTCTATGTTCTTATCTATTATCTGGATATACCAAAAGAGATGTATGGTCTAATGAGGCTATTATGAAATATTTATTTATGGATGGAACAAGTTCTTCCATTCTTGCTTATTATCTTTCTTGGCTAGATGGTTTATATGGAGGAGAGATTGAACTTCAATAAATAGCCAATGGTCTTATGAATACACAAATGTATAACCCTCCAGGGATTTGGATTGCACTTCTATCTATAATGGTAGAAATTGCATTCAAGCTTTCTCTAGTTCCTTTCCATCAATGGACCCCCAATGTATATGAAGGAGTGTGATTCGTTTTACAAATTATGATATTTCTAAATCTCTTTTTTAGAGATATTTCTATTTATAGAAACTCTATAAACATGTGGAAAAAAGATTGTTATTCCCACTTAGACTAAGACATCACTTTTACTAAAAATTCAATTTAATTCAATTAAGGTAAAGAAAAGTAAGAAACAAACTAAATTGTTTGAATGAATCAACAGATAACTTTTACAAGTTAGCTATTGCAGGTAGTTTTCACAAAGGATCGGATTAATGACATGTATAATATTTTTATTATTTACATAGATGCTACATAGTAAGTTTTCATTCTTCAAAAACTACGAGTGTAAAAAAGAAGGCATTCATCGAAAAAAAGGTTGCCCTAAGATGAGAATCGCACAACTATTTAGAACAATTTAAATCAGATGGTTTTATTTTTTCTTTTTAACTCTTTCATAACTGTTGAACTTAAAACTAAAAAAAATAAAAATGATTTACCATAATAACCATTGAGTGCCATTGAATAAGGATTCCTCATAAACTTAAGGATTAGAAATTCTTTCTATCAATTGAATGGATTCAATCTTATACATACACGAGGAAGGTAATAAAAAAGAGAGAATCAACTAATCTTTTTTATCACTTAGGAGTTGTGCAAGAAGAAAGTCTCATGCACGGTTTTGAATGAGAGAAAGGAGGGAGAATTCCTCTTTTCAACTCTAACTCTCCCACTCCAGTTGTTTTTATTTTAATTACATCAAAAGTAGTTGATTCAACTTTAGCCCCTATAATTTTTAATACTATTTTTTTTATTTCTCATTCAACAAATGACATCTTCTTTTGGAAATATTAGCTATTCTTAGCATGATATTAGGAAATTTAATTGCTATTACTCAAACAAGCATAAAATGTACGCTTGCATATTCATCGATAGGTCAAATTGGATATATCCTTATTGGAATAATTGATAGAGATTAAATTAATGGATATGCGAGTATGATAACTTATATGTTGCTTTATATTTTTATTAATTTAGGAACTTTTGCTTGTATTGTATTATTTAGTCTACATACATGAACAAATAACATTCAGGATTACGCAAGATTATATATGAAAGACCCTTTTTCAATTTTGTCTTTATCTTTATGTCTGCTATCTCTAGGAGGTATTCCTCCATTAGCACGTTCTTTTGGAAAACTCTATCTATTTTGGTGTGGATGGCAAGAAGGTTCCTATTTATTGCTTTCGATAGGAATCTTTATGAGTGTTATTTCAATATATCATTATCTGAAAATAATTAATCTATTAATGACTGAAAGAAACAAAGAAATAACTCCCTACGTGCAAAATTATAGGTTATCTTCTTCAATCTCAAAAAATTATATTGAATTTAAAATGATTGTATGTGTAATGACATCTACTTTACTGGGAATCGTAATGAGTCCAATTGTTGTAATTGATCTTGATCTTGAAATTCTCTCATCTATATTCTTTAAGTTTTTTGTATCGAAATCCTCAGGAATGTTGACTCCTTTGCTAGTTAGCATGAGTAGATATTTTTTCTTATCTGCTTCTATAAGTCTTTCTACAAGTTTTTGGAAAGCTTCATTTTCTTGACATTCTTGGAGAAATTCTTCGATGATCTCTATTTCTCCCATATTTGCATACTCATCAAAAGGATTGGACAATCTACAACCCATACTCGATTCTAGTTGTGATTCCTTCTTTTTGTTTCTCTGAGAGCGAGTGACAGTGGGTATTAATATATCTCTACCATAATGAATTATTCTTCTTCTATTGGGGTTCTTGGTGGAGTTGGTGGCTCAGGCCGAGCTTCATTATAACTGATAAGGAACTTTGGGAACAAAGCGGGGTTAATCCTTCCTCCACTATTTAAGTGTTGGTTGAATGTCGCTTTTTGAATGTAAGCCCTACTTCTCAAAGGCTCTTTGTCAAATTCATTTGTTTTTCCTTGGATATACAATCACATATGACACAAGAATGTGTGATGTGATGCAAAGAGTTGACGATTGATATAGATGAATTTATTCCTTTTAACAAGTGTCTCCGAACTAGGTTGTCTCTTCTTCAACTTAGTCTTTTGATGAAAACTTGTTCTTCTCAAAATATGAGGAGTGGTCATACACAAATGATCAAATGATCAAATGTTGATGTTGATGTTGATGTTGGATTTGGATACTTCGTTTGAACACTCAAGTTTTACTTTATCAAGTAGAGGTTTAGTTTGATTCGCCTCCATGACAATGTGTGTCAAATGATATGAGTCAAGTTTCCTGATGTAGAAACTTAATTTGACAACTTAAGGACCCAACTAGGTATTGTTTTGATAGGATCCGCTGGATGGTGGAACTTTGATCACTGTTCTAATACTCCTTAATTTTGTTGGATGAACTCTGATCTCAAGCTAGTTAATGATTTGAAAACTCTTTCTAAGAGTGCTTTGTTGGATTTGGAATTTTCTCACTAATGATCTTTTTTGAAGTTTTGTTGTTGGATTTGTTAGAGGACCCAAAAGGGTATTTGAAACTATTGATAATTTTTTTCCAAAGTGATTGGTTAGCTCTTTGTTTTTCACTAATATTGATCATGCGCTAAGATAGAGACTTGATGCGCTAAAGGAAGTTCTCGAAGTGCTACAGAATGTTCACTATGCGCTATGCTGCCTCTCCCATGCGTTATTTCAGACTGTTTGATAATAAAAATGTTGGATAGGTTATGCGCTAATATGTCCCTGTTATGTGCTAATGTTTGATACAAAAGCGCAATAATATGCTTTGAATGCGCTAGAGAGATGTTATCTGAAATTTTACCAGTATGATATTGGTCATGCGCTAAGTTTTGGTGTGAATGCGTTATTGAATATTCGAGATGCGCTAGCTTGTTGCTCTTATGCGTTAACTATCCTGATTTCTTCATTTGATGCTTTTGTTGTGATGTTGAAAAATAACACTTGTGATTTGATGGATGATTTTCTGAAAATGACTTGAAAACATGACATATAGAAGAGATAATAATTTGTCTATGCTAAACAAGTAGTGTATGTTATTTTGAGGATGTTTTCAAATCCCCAATGTTTTCATTGGTTTGGATTACAAAGAAGACATATCAAGTAGACTCTTTATTTAAAGGTCATCAACAATATCATAGCCCACTAGTCTCGATACTCCGTCAGCTCAAACAACCTTGTCACCCCCTATGGAGATATATGGTGAGTGATATTGGGGGTGGATTCTTCCCCACCCTTGCACTATGATATTGCCAATGTTTGATGAATGACTCGGTTCAAAGTCTCTAAGGCCAAGGTTCTTAATCAGGCTTATGTTCGGTCTTCAGTGATAAACTCCCTCGGAAGGCTTCCCAACCTTTAGAACAAAGGCTTTACGTATCTTAAAGATATTGGGGGAGGACTAATCACTGAGAAAAAACCGTTAAAGGGGACTTTTGTCAGCCTCCACGTTTGATTATAGTGGGTTGGAACACTTGGCGATGAAGTCGTTTCCCACTTAAGTCGTTCCCCTCTCACCGACCATTAATGGCACCCTAAGGGCAACTCGAAAGGGCAGGCCTTCTAAAGATTTTAATTGATTGAAGTAAAAGAAATCATAAGAGTGGTTTGGCTTTTTGGTCACCCAATTAAGGGGAGAGCGTATACCTTCCACTTTCGAGACAAGGCAAACAATGTTCTTTTTAACTTTCAAGGCAATGATTGGCTAAGATCTATTTGGAGATGTTGCTCCAACAAGCATGGCGTTCTTTTTATCCCACAAAGAAATTTGTTGTCTAACTAGGAAGTTAAAATCCTGATCAGCAAAAGTAAAACACATTTACTTGAAAAGGGAAATTGCTTTGCAAAATAAAAGGAAAGATTAATTGTTTTTTACCTTTGCAATAAAATGAAAATTTGTTGTTCTTTTTATAGCCCAAATTTGAGGTGTTTTCCCTAATCTTGCAAGAAAGCAAAGTGTTTGATTTGTTGTTCTTTTACCTTGCAATGAGATTCCTTTTAAGCCCAAAAGAAAATTTGATTTGTTTTAAGCCCAAGATAAAATGAAGTTCTTTTTAATCAAAGGGAAATGAGTTCTTTTTAAACCGTTTTGAAAAACTAAGAAAAAATCAAATTCCTACATCTAATTTCCTCCAACCTTAAAGAAATGATTAGTAACTTGCAATAAAAGAAAGTTAGTAAAAAAATTAAAACCTTAGGCAGGCTTACACAAGCCTAATTTTCTCTATGTTACAAACTGTCCCTTTTCTCTATCAGAGTTATGCATTGAACTTCTACACAGATGCGCTATAGAATGGTATAAAAATGCTAAAGGAAGACCCCTACGCGCTACTCTGATTCCCGAATGCGTTACGCCGATACTTTTATGCGTAAGAAAGAAACAGAGAATTTTATGTACTAAAAATAAGTTCCAAAGCGCTATAAAATGGGTCCTATGTGCTAAACAGTGCGATGAATGCACTAAAGTATATTCCAGATGCGCTAAAAGGGTATTCTAGTGTGCTTGTAATCCTTGGCTTGCACAAAAAATGATGTTATTTATGGGGACGTGCCCCACGATGAGCGCTAGAAATGTATGCGGGAAAATGCGGTGACGAAAACAAACAACTCAAATCCAAAAGACCCACACACCAATGAGACTCTTGGTGTAAGTATATGAACTAATTCAATTGGTTCAACTTCCCAAGGGGTGTCCCATTGTTCTCTATCTCACAGGATCCCTAAAGTCAATATTTTGCTCTCAGATTATTGAGCAAGTGACTTAGGAATGACAACTCCAAGAACGAGTGATGTTTGATTTATATGCATGAATACATTCTAAGATGTATGATATTCAAACTATGATGATTAAGTTAGTATACAGATGATGATATGATAAAAGATTATCCAATTTATCCTAGCATGAATATTCTATGATATTAAAATGCTTCTAAATGTTATTATGATGATTTAACAAAGAGAGGCTAAAATACTTAGTAAATTAGACTATAATGTAGATGCATGAAAGATTGTTGATATGAAAAATGAGGAATGAGAGCTCTATTTATAGGGAAAATAGGGCAATGGATGGTTAAGATTGAATAATCTTAACAAGGGCCAAGATTGAAAGTTAATCAATCCATGTTTACAAATCTCACCAATGAAATGGTGACAATTGTCAACAAAGGGTTGCTTGAGAGGAGATGTAAGAAGCATTAAATGTCTGAGAAGACATGATGGTTACCCTAGGAGGTAAGGGTTAAGGTTAGGTTAGGGTTATCCAATGGATAAAGCTTTTACCCAAGGGGTAAACTCTTGTGCAAGGGTTAATAGGATAACCAAGGTTAAAGCCATGAATGCTTGATGAGACCCTTGGGTCAAAAGGATAGTTAAGTTAGAAGAAAGTCTCTAACTAGAAGTCAAAGATGAGTTAACCATAAATGGTTATGTAAGAGTCTTTAATGGTTTGGAAGACTTTTAGAGGTTAACCATTTGAAGACACAAAGCCTTTAATGGTTATTGAAGACTTTGGAGGCTTAGAGAAGTGACTTCTCTTTGCTTAGGAATGTGACAATAATTAGGAGATAAATTAGGCTAAATTGAAAGTTATTAGAAGAATCTAGAAGGGGTTTAGGAGGCAAGTGGGAGATGTAGGAAAATGCAAGTGGAGGGAAAAGGATTTTAATTAAAATAAAATTACTTTATTTCAACCAAAATAGATGCAACTTGCATAAATACAAGTGGGGAAGTTTAATAAATAAATTAGATTTATTTATTTGCAAGGATCAATTTAATTAAAAAGGGAGAAAGGAGAATTAATTAAATAAAGTGATTTATTTAATTAAAGGCTACAAAAAGTTTAGGTGAATTTAATTAAATAAATTGAGTAATTTATTTAATCAAATAGATGAAAATGAAGAAATTAATTAAATAGAATTTAATTAATAGGGGGAATGGGGTTTAAATAAATATTAAATATTTATTTAGGAAAGTGGTCAAATCTATACATCTACAGTTGTAAATAGGGTCTAAAAATCCTTTTTTTAATTTTGGTATGTTTGGTTTTGTATAATAGATACTGTAGACACCTAAAAGTTGCACAATGAATTAAGTGAATTTTATTCATTTAATTATTTTTAATTCTTCCTATTAATTAATATCCCTATTCTTCTAATCGCCTATTAATTAAATTAAGATTTAATTAATATACCCTTCTTCTATCTAAGCCATTTAATTAAATCCCCCTTCTTCTATCTAAGCCATTTAATTAAATCCCCCTTCTTCTATCTAAGCCATTTAATTAAATCCCCCTTCTAGCCCATTTAATTAAATCCCCCCACTTGCAAAATCCTACAAATGCAAGTTGAAACCACAATTGAAATAAATTAATTTTATTTTAATTAAATTCTATTTTCTCCACCCACTTGCAAAATCCTACATCTCCCACTTGCCTCCTAACCCCCTTTCTAAATTCTTCTAGAACCCATCTAATCCTAATAAATTAGCCTAAACCCTTCAATCATCCCCTTTCCCTAAATTTGAGGATGTCACTTCTCAAATTTGGAAGAAAGTCTTCCAAAAGCAATAAAGCCTTTATGTCTTTAACAAGATAACTTGTTGAGTTCCCCCAAATTTGGAACGACTCTTACAAATTTGTCCCCAAAGTCTTCCAAACCATTAATGGTTAACTCACCCTTGTGGCATGGTTAGAGACTTTTTGCCTAACTCAACCTTCATCTAACCCAGGGGTCTCATCAGGCACTCATGGATTTACCCTTGGTTATCCCTTTAACCCTTGCACGAGAGTTTATCCCTTGGGTAAAAGCTTTATCCATTGGATAACCTTAACCTAACCTTAACCCTTACCTCCTAAGGTAACCTTCATGTCTTCTCAAGCATTTACTACTTCTTACATCTCCTCTCAAGCAATCTCTTGTTGATAATTGTCACCATTTCATTGGTGAGAATTGTAAACATGAATTGATTAACTTTCAATCCAGGCCCTTGATAAGATTATTCAATCTTGACCATCCATTGCCCTATTTTCCCTATAAATAGAGCCCATTCCTTCTTCAAAAAATCAAATCTTTGTGCATCAAACTTATAATCTCATAACATTAAGCATATTATCTCTCTTTGATAGAATAGTATTTTAGATCATTTTGATGGCATTATAATATTAGATATATCATTTTAATCTCATATCATGTTAGCTTCATCTTAGTATCATTTTCATACTAGTTTAAGCTTCATATCAATATCTTGCATCCTATCATCATCTAGTTTCATATCTAAATAATCACTAGGATCTTGGTTGCATTCCATTTTAGATCTTAGAATCATTTAAATCTCATTCTTTAGGTTGTCATCTTAAAGAATCAAGTGCTCTTCCAAGCTAAGAGCCACCTTGGATATTGAAGATCCTTGGAGATAGAGGAGCATGGAACGATTTTAAAGAGTTTAGATTCATTTAACTTGCTTTGTTTGGATTTCTAACCTCTAACGCAATGTTTCATGTGTGTATTTGAATTGTTTTCTCCTCTTGCAGGTTGATACCACATTTCCAGCATACAGATACCTATCTATTTTTCATCATTTTAATGTAATCATTTATATATTATCCTTGTTTTCTACTAAAAAGTATCCACAAAAAAAACTTCCTCTCTTCTATAGGTATTATTATTAATGTATAAATATTGCATTGTTTACTAATTAAACTATCTCTTTATAAACAGTGGAGACAAATCGTCTTCGCCTCTATCTATTATATAAATAACAAGAACTTTTTTTCAACAAATTGTACAAAGTCAGTTGAATAAGTTGTATTAATTGTGTCTTTCTTATTATAATTAAAATTGATTAGTAATAATTACATTCTATTATTTACAAAAAGAACTCTATGAAAAAACATGAGAACCCATGGTCTACAAACCCCATTGGAAAGAACTGAGAAATAGTTTGGTTCTTTACCATTCAGTCAAAATTTAAAGATAACATGATAGAGATATTCATTCCATGGAACAAATCCAATTTGGTGAGATTGCTAAGTCAAATATTTTTTGGTCAAGAAAGTGTTAAGCTTTTTGACTTTCAGATTCTTAGTACATTACTTATATAGGATATACGTATATTTAAATTTTAAAAGGTCAAGCAATAAAAGTTGTAACATTTGATAATAGCATTACCATTTATTTTTTATTTTTTAAATACTCAAGCTTTAATTGAAAGAGACAAATCATCATATAATTTGATGAAGATATTTCCATTTGTACAACATTTTGGAGCTAGAAAGAAAAATTTGTTGCTTGTTCTGCATCTTTTTATGTCTTTGCCAAAATGAAAAAGGAGATATCAACATTGCTTGCTCAATCCAAAAGAATATGTTTGGATTTTATCAAGTTCTAACACAAATCTGAATTAGATAGATGATAGAATATCTGAGAAGCAAGAAACGCTAAGTTGGGAAAGTCCATTGGAGAAGGAATCAAATGACATTGAATGGGAGATTGATTCATCTTTTAATTTGATTCCAAACGATTATTGGGAACTTGAAAAAGAACTTGAAAACCTTTGTGAATGGATGGAATCAATAATTCATAAAAACAAAATTATTGAGGGACTAGAAAATGAAATTGAGCAACGAGAAAAAAATAGTTCAAACAGAAGAATTTGATTTCTCTTCAAGATCAAAAGATTCTATAATTTTAGAAAGGGAAGAAAGAGTTGAAGAAATCGAAAACTACAAAGAACAACTATAAAAAATCAAGGAAATAAGGGTGAAATGTAAGAAAATATTGGAAGAAATGTTCCAAGAAAAAATGGAACAAGAAGAATCAGATTGAAATAGAGAATCTTATTCATTTTCAAAGTCAAATTTTTTAAAAGGTTTCTTTGATGATTTGTCAGTAGATGAATCATGTATAAGTATTAATTATACTAAGAAACCTAGTGAAAAATTCAAATAGTTGAAAGGGAAACAAGATGTTTTTCAATATTTTAGGGGATTAGAAAAGAATAGAGTAGTTGGTCTATGGAAGATTAAAATATTTCTTAAAATTCCTTCTGTAAATTATGATATTTTATCAAATCTCGGATGGAACATCACAAAAGAGATAAACCAATTAAATTGTATTCGAATTCTAAATCAGAATCTATCTTCAATAACTTCTTCATCCTATGATCAAAATAAAGAAGAATTGACATTAAATGATGATTTTCAATTAAAAAAAAAAGTTCTTAAAATAACAGATCAATCTACTCTATTAATAACTAAGCCTAATCAGGGTTACTATAATGAAATTGTCCTAGAGGTGGATTATCGCATGAATGAATTATATGAACTCAACAAGAATATATTCTTGAGCAAGATCTTCAATTACGGAGTAATATTAAAACATCATTCTTTCTTTCTTTATGCTACTCAATATTCTTGATAAAGATATCAATATACAAATCAAATAACAAAGGATGATAACATCGAAATTTTCATTCAACTAATATTGAATAAATACAAGATTCAAGTTGACAAGCATTTTCAAAACTATTTAATGAAAACTCCAAGTAATCTTTAAAATCGGATTCAATATTGGACGATTTAGAATCCAAAACTGCATTGAACGATTTAGAATCTAAAACTATACTGGATGAGTATGCTTTTTCAAAATTGTTCTAGAAATATTATTTGGAATGGGAAAAAGTATTGAAAAGATTCTATATTGAATTCGTAAAAACATTCAATAAATATTCTTTTCAATTGAGAAAAGTATGGAATAAATACTATTTGGAATTACAAAAAATATTGAATATTACTATTTGAGATTACAAAAAGTGTGGAAAATATTATTTGGAATTACAAAATGTATTGAGTAAATACTATTTAGAATTCAATTTTGAATTACAAAAAAATATTAAATAGAATCTATTTAATCAAAACATTAAGTTGCAATTGTACAACCTGAGTTGGCCTAGTGGTGGAGAACTTGTGCTCTTGAAAGAGAGGTCACAAGTTCAACTCCCACAAGGGGGTAGGGTATGTACACCTTATCGGCTTCGGCCTATTACCTATAAAAAAACAAAAACATTAAGTTGCAATTTAAAATCCAATTTGAACAAATTGGATAAAATTGAATAATGTAATGCAAGATACAATTATCCAACATTCATCAAGTTGGAGAAAATATCAGAAAGAATGGTTCAATCACTCTATTTTTCGAACCATTGAAAATAAAAATTGGAATTTGAATGCTTTTGTATTGTCCATTTAGATCAAAATCTTTCAAAAAAGATTGCAATATGTTTTGTCCATTTCCAAACATAACAATTTTAAAAAATAGAGTGTTCAATCCGATTGAATTATGTCCACTACTCAACAATGGACACAAGTTCAACTCCCACAAGGGGGTCGGGTATGTACACCTTATCGGCTTCAGCCTATTACCTATAAAAAAAACAAAAAAACATTAAGTTGCAATTTAAAATCCAATTTGAACAAATTGGATAAAATTGAATAATGTAATGCAAGATGCAATTATCCAACATTCATCAAGTTGGAGAAAATGTTAGAAAGAATGGTTCAATCAATCTATTTTTCGAACTGTTGAAAATAAAAATTGGAATTTGAATGCTTTTGTATTGTCCATTCAGATCAAAATCTTTCAAAAAAGATTGCAATATGTTTTGTCCATTTCCAAACAAAACAATTTTAAAAATAGAGTATTCAATCCAATTGAATTATGTCCACTACTCAACAATGGGGTTGGTTTGGAAATCCCAATAATATTTTTGATAATAAAATTTATAAGATTATCTTGGACGAGATTAATAGCAATCCGATTGAAAATGAAAAAAATCTAAATCAATTCCTAATCATGAATCCTCGATCGATGAACAAACAATAACACTATTAGGTTTGAATGAGAAATCGGTAATTGAATCGATTATTGATGTATTTGATAATGGAAACAATACATGGAATTATTGAATAACACGATTCTTTTAGCAATATTCAATGATTGAGACAATTGGTTGAATCCTTTAAAACTCTCGAATCAAAATTCATCGAGAGCTTATTTTTACAAATTAGCAAATACATTTAAATTTTTAGATTATTTATACCATCCTCATTTAATTATAGAAAAAGATTAGCTTCTTACATGGAAAGGATTCATATAAAAAATAAGAATGTAACATATGGACAATTATTAGATTTAGTTCCCACTTTAGTTCCAATTCATAACAAATTTGAGAAGCTCCTCTCAAATTTTTCATGGGCTCCTATGGATAGGACTAAACGATTTGATTATGTTTCTTGGGATTTTTTATGTCTCCCTCATGATATTGGGTCTTCTTTCAATCTATTGGAAAGGTATTTCTCTCTATGCTAAATAGATTATTAGAGTTCTAGAAGGGAATGATGCCTAGAAAATTCTAATTTGGCATTGCATTTGCTTAGGAACTCTCATTAAACTACTAGATTGGAAGGTCCTTGGCCTTTATACTCTTCTCACCACGAGGGAATCTATTTAAATTCAAGGCACTCTTGTTATTAAGAACATTTGGAAGGCCTAAGATTCCATTAACCCTTGGCTTCTTAGGGTTATTAATGACTTTTGTAATGGCCTCTCAATTAACGAATAATTTATTTGGTGGTCTATTGTTCTTTTAAGTCAATGGCATCCTCTTGCCAAAGCCCTTTGGGTTCATGCTTCAAATGAAATTCTTTAACAAAGGAATTGGAACTCGTCTTGACCTCCTTGTTAGGACTACTAAGATTTTTCTCTCTTATCTTGAAGGCAAGTTGAAATTTTGGCTATCCAACTAGAAACAAGAGATATTTCTGACTATTATTGGTAATTGGGGTCAAGTCCTTCAAGCCTTGGTGAAAATATTAGAAATGGTACCCTGAAATGGTATTTTGCAATTACAAACCCCACATGGGCTATTTTTGGTTCATGCCTCATCTTCCAATTTTGAATCAATTAAATCACCAATGGTGCCTCTAGCCTTCACTTCGCTAGGGATCAACAATTCCATTTACTTTTTGGGCGATCATTCTTAAGCCTATATTGGCTCATTTTGCATAGTGCATTATTTACTAAGGTCTTTTGGTTGGTTTTTGTGTGACTCATTTGGGAGTTCTCAACTCCCCTTGTCCCTTTTATGGATAACTAGGGCCTCTAAAGCATAATTTTTGGTTTTTTTCTAGAGCTCAAGAAGCTTGAAATTGGATACATGGTTTTTTCAAGCTTATTCAACCTCTTTCACATGAATGTTGGGTGATTCAGTTGCCTCCCATTTGAATTTATCCAAATCTAACATGTGTTAAAGGTAGATATTCTCTTTAGTATTTGGAAAGAGAAATTTTAACTCTTTTCTAGTAGTTCAACTAATAAGCACTACTCTAAGTCATACATTAAAGTTATGATTTATTGTAGCATGCTTATGTAGATCCAAGTGCAAGCTCATATAATTACATTAGAAGTTACATATCAAATCTTCTTGACTATTGGGGTAATGCTCCTTTCATCATTGCCAAAGTACCAACCTTTGCTTCTTTCCCACCATAAGGGTGCAGTTATGGTCATGGTCAATCTACTAGATGAGATCATGGATGCCAATCTCAAGGCTCTCAATTACAAAGTTTTTGAGATCATGTTGTCTATGGATGGTCTTAGCCCCCTTGACACCTTCCACCCCTTCTCATGGGCATGGTGCTCTTGGCTAGCCAAATTCTATCTAGTTGTCATGCCTAGACCTAGCAATTTTCCTTGTTCATGCTCAACAACTTACAAAAGACCAAGAGTAGGGTGCTCTTACAGGTTGAGAACCTATTGATGATGATACCTAACCCTATTGACGTATGAGGTAAACTTGATGATTGTGATCCCCTCTTACAAATGCTAATCTTGCTACTTAGTGATTTTTTCAAAATTTGTTATTGATTAGACTATGCCCTTTGTTTATTGTCATCTATTATTTACACTTAATCATGCCTATACTTTGAAGGTGTGCCTTTAGACCACCCACCCACCTTTTTTTAATGATATATAATTACACATTAAATTTTCCCAAAAAACATAATTAACATAATTTCAAACAAACCCTAAAAAACTTGAAAAAGCATTAGATATAAGCCCTTTATATATCTCTTCATATATATACTTTTATACCTTTTCCATATATGAACTAAATAAACTTTATATTAATTAACAATCTTTTTGCTACACTCTTGGATCTTTCCGCCAAAACGCCCACACATTTGGCACGACCTTGCACGATCCCACGATTCCATCAAAATTGAAAACAAGACAAAACGGAAGAATGGTGTGGTTGGAGCAAAACGGCTAGCCCGCTAAGTTTAGCTGCTTTTCTTGTATGTATTTGCATGAGCTCGAGGTCGGGTTTGTACAGTACTGAAAACAATGGAGAAACAAAATCAGTACAAATCAGTTTGGCAGTATCGAGGTAAATTTTCGAGAGTTTTGTTTTTAGCTACTTCACACTGGAATCTATGCATTTATTTCTTAAATAATATACTAAATTTTTCATCTCAGATTTTGTTGTTCTGTTCTTAAATTAATATGAGCTTCCGAATGTGAGTTTTTAGACGGCTGGAGATGACAGAGCTTAGATTTGAGAAAAGATAAGGCTAAACTTGTAGCCTAATATGTATGGGGACAGCCATAGGTGTAGTACCTAGTAATGACTGCAGAGGAAGTTTCTCAGTCGAAGGGTTTTAATCTATAAAATAAACTTCAGGTTCCGTAAAAATGAGAATCTCTGTGCTTTAGCCTCGAAAGCATGGAATATTAAAGTACCGACAAAGAAACGACCTGCAAACTAACGTTCAGATCTAAGCAGATGAAAAGATTACAATTAAAGAGTGAAGAAATACATCCGTAAGAGTTTAAAATATTGAAATCCTCAGTGTCGTTGGAAGGTGTTAAAGTTAAAAGGTTAAGCATGCAGTGCAAGCAGCTTTGCAGGTTTTAGGTATGTCTGGTATATATAACGTGATTCCTTTTCGCTTTTCATAGCACATCATAGATTAATATTAAAATAAGTAACAAATAAAGAATACTAGCTGACAGACAGCGAAGATGGATTAGTAATATATAGATATATATCTTCACATCATGTAGTGTAGGTATACCAATCAATTATGCTAATATTTTACTGTTAAAAACTTTAATAGTTTTGTTTGAACATAAACTTTACTTTTTTTTAGCAAAAGATTCAGGATCAGAAAAGAAATAAGAGACAACCAGAAACAGGAATTGTAAGTTGTGATAGACTTAAAAAACTTTCCTTTCATTTCATTCATGTAAATAAGGGGCATTTTATGAATTTGCATAAATAGTATTAAGATATGGATCAATTATACTTGTGCAAACGGTATATTTGCATTCAAGATACCTCTGCAAAGTTGTTTTAAATCATCTGGTTTAGCATTACGTAAATGTGTGCTTTCTTGAAAGTGACTGTCTAAAGGATATTCCGTTTATCTCTGCCGACCGATAATAGGCAATAATCCTGCTTCAGTTATCGGTAATAACAATTGGATTGAAACTTTTTGAAAGTTATGGTCTCCATCGACTGTGAACAGAACAATAAATATGAATTAATAGAGGCATATGACCGACTGAAGCATATCGCACGTGCGAAGGGACTTACCGCACACATTTATTAGAATTTGTTGAAGGTAGTAAATATGGCTGTCTAATTAGGTGGCCTTGTGACAAAAGGCTTTGGCAAGTTCCATGATCTTTCCGGTCTCTGGGCTGTGTTTTTCTGGGTCTCGTTTCAATTTTCGTCTTCCTGACGGCCGCCAGCAAATTTCTTCTGTTCACAATGGCTGGCTTGGGAGTCAGAATTCCAGGCTGGGATATTTCTGGACGATAGAAAAAACATTAAAAGCATTGTGGGTAGGTGAGAAAGGCGTTTCTTTCCCGTCTGGCTGGGAAGCAATTTATTCGCTTAACAAGGACGGCCCAAGAAGTCATCATAAATCGAGCATTGGGATATCTCGACAGCCGGGAAAAACGCCGGTGAAGGTACGTCGACGGCATTATATTCAGGTCCCAGTGCCCATTTTTCTTTCATTTCTTGAACATTGTGTTTTCTATCAGAGTGACGTTGGTGCTTCCATTGAAGGGTGAAGGGCATTGTCGATTGCGTAACTGTGGCGAAATTTCTACTATGAAAATAAACAGCTGGGGTCTACTGGGGGATAGTCAAAGCTTTGGATGCGATTGTCATGTCGTCAATTGACGGGAAATTCTAGAAACCAAAATTTTAGCAGGGATCTCTAACGGGTATTCAGCCCTTTAGGCGACATCATTGCCATGTGACCGCGGAGGACTGTTTGATTGCCCTTATCTTTTGCAGAGCACAATGGTAGAGCAATCAAGTATGTAGGAATGGAGTGGAGAAGAGCTGCTGCGTTCTTATTGCCGTGCAATCACTTTTTCCAACGGACAGTTCTAACAACAATGCGCGAAACATTTCCGGAAGAATGATCAGGTTAGTGCCTACCATGAGACCGTGTGGCTTAAACCACAGGCTGTCTTGGTGGGTTATCTTGTTTGTTTCTTCTTGGATTTTCTCGTTATTTGGCGTCTCCAATGCTGCTCAGCAGGACGAGATAATTGTTCTGCTCGACTTCAAGAGCGAAATTTCAGACCCGTTGAATGTGTTGCAGTCATGGATGTCCTCTGATGCTTCCCCGTGTGGCTGGACTGGTATAACATGTGACGCAGATGGCAATGTGGAGAAGATCATTTTACAGGATTTCCATCTCAATGGTACCATTTCCCCTGCACTAACCAAGCTGAAGCAATTAAGGGCACTCTCATTATCTAGAAATGGTTTTACTGGGCAAATTCCTGTAGAGTTAGCAAAGATCGGTTCGTTGTGGAAGTTGAATCTGAGCCACAATGCGTTTTCTGGACCAGTTCCTCCTGATTTGGGGAATTTGTCCAGCCTGCGCATGCTAGATTTGTCCGGCAATTTCCTCAGTGGAGCTATACCACAGCCCCTGTTCAAGTACTGTAACAGATTGCGCTACATCTCTTTGTCTAATAATAGCTTATCTGGTCCCATTCCTACTGAAATATCACAATGTGGAAGGCTTGAGGGCTTCGACTTCTCGCTCAACGATCTTACTGGGTCTTTGCCTACAGAGCTGGGCAACTGCCGAAGCTTGCGGTTGGTGGATCTCGGGGGGAATTCATTTTCAGGGAGTCTTCCTCAAGTGCTTCTCAGTTTTAGTAATCTGTCGCACTTGGCTGTAGATGGAAATTCTTTCACAGAAGGCCTACTTCCCGACATTTTAACTTTGCAAAACCTGAAACATTACAATATTTCCCATAATAGGCTTTCTGGGAAAATTCCTGTAATAACAAATTGCAGTAGTTCTCTTAAGGAAATTGATCTGTCTGCAAATAACTTTACAGGAGAAATTCCTTCGAGTCTTACTTCATGTAAAAGTCTCACAGTTCTTGATTTAACCAACAATAAGATTACTGGTAACATTCCTTCAGAGATTGGAAATTTGGCTTATCTCGAGGTGCTCAGGCTGGGAGGAAATAGTATAAATGGTTCAATTCCGTCAGAGATTGGAAACATTGAGTTTCTTCAGATTCTTGATTTGCATGGTCTGGATCTCCAGGGTCCTATACCGGCAGTACTTCCAAATTGCAGATTTCTTTTAGAGCTGTAAGTGCTAAGTCTCTTATATTTCTTTCTTACCGCTTTAATTTTCTTGAATCTGAAAAACAGAGTTATATATCATGGATAATTCCTGTACCATTGCAGTTGAATAGATTCGTTTTTTTGCCCTTATTAAGCTTTTACTGCTAACCCCAGGAGCATTAGGGCCAAATATCTAATGGTGTGATGCATATTTCTAACTGAGCAATTTGAATCTTTCCACATGGCATGCATTGAATGCACCTAAAAAAATGTCGCAATAGCTAAAAAAAAAAATGTCAAAACAAACTGCAAATGATCCATTGGTATTGACATCAGTTTCTTCTGGTCCCTTTTGGGAGTGGTTTTACAGGGATCTCTCGGACAACACTCTTGATGGTCATATCCCTGAGAAGCTTTACAATATAACGTATTTGAATCTGCTGGATCTTCATAGTAACAAAATAGATGGCAGTATTCCTTCAAATATTGGCACCCTCAGCAAAATGAGATATCTTGATTTGTCCGATAACAAGTTGACTGGAATGATACCTCCTTCCCTGGGCAATATGGTGCAATTAGGTTATTTCAATGTTTCATTCAACATGCTTCAGGGGCGTATACCTAACAATCCTGTAATGCGTAGATTTGGTAAGGTACCCTTTGTGAGGAATGCAGGATTATGTGGGCCTCCATTGGACACAATTTGTGAAGGACCTGCATCAGCACCATCACCAAGTCTTTCTGGAGCTAAAAGAACAAGGCTATTAAGCGTGTCTGCAATCATTGCCATTGTGGCAGCTGCAGTTATTGCTGTAGGCGTATGCCTAATTACATTAATTAATGTGAGAACCCTTAGAAGAAAAAAGGCGGAATTGCTTGTTTATGAGAGCACGCCACCTTCTCCAGACTCGAACCTGATCATAGGAAAGCTTGTTCTCTTCAGCAAAAGCCTGCCATCGAAGTATGAAGACTGGGAGGCAGGGACCAAGGCCTTGCTTGACAAGAAATGTTTGATAGGAGGTGGTGCTATTGGAACTGTGTATAAAGCATCTTTTGATGGAGGACTGACTATTGCAGTAAAGAAGCTGGAAATATTAGGCAGAATCAAAGTCCAAGAAGAATTTGAACAGGAGATTGGTCGACTTGGCAACCTTCGACATCCTAATCTTGCCGCACTACAAGGATACTATTGGTCATCAACCATGCAACTTATTTTATCTGATTTCATTCCTAATGGAAATCTTTACCATCATTTGCATGAAAGGCATCCAGGGCAATCACCCTTGTGTTGGGGCAGACGTTTTAAGATTGCCTTGGGAACTGCTAAAGCACTTGCATATCTTCACCATGACTGTAAGCCTCCAATATTACACTTTGATATCAAGTCGACAAATATTCTTGTTGATGATGATTTTGAGCCTCACTTATCAGATTATGGGCTTGGCAAGCTGCTGCCAATGTTAGACTCTTATATATCTGCTAGTAGGAAGTTTCATACTGCTGTTGGCTATGTTGCACCAGAACTTGCCTGCCAGAGCTTGAGCTCAAGCTTGTTAACAGAAAAATGTGATGTATATAGTTTTGGGGTGATTCTGCTGGAGCTCATAACAGGTCGGAGACCGGTTGAAAGTCCTGATTCTGAGGTGATAATTCTTTGTGAGTATGTGAGATCTTCTCTTGAACGAGGGGATGGAGCAGCATGTATTGATCCAAATTTGCTGCAGCAGCCTGACAATGAGATCATGCAGGTCTTGAAATTGGGGCTTATTTGCACTGCCCAGACACCGTCCAGAAGGCCCAGCATGGCAGAGGTCGTTCAGGTTCTTGAGTCAATCAAACCCAATTTAGAGTTGCAATAAGTAAGAAAATTTTATTTGGATTTTTGGGGGCTTGGATTCAGCTTCCTGTATAAAATGCAGAAAGTATTTTGATTCTACGCAAATTTTCATTAAGATTTTAGATTTTTTTATTAATTTCAATGTAATTCCATATTTGTTCAAGAATGATAAAGATTCCATTTTTCTCATATTTTGGATACTCTGGGGGCGAATTTGCCTTTGTAAAGGAATGTGGAAGGCGATAACAAGAAGTTTTCATCTTTGAAATTTTGCGTAGTCTTGAGCATATATTCTTTCTTTAATCTTTGTAGGTGTTTAGCCTAGGCAAGCCTCTAATCAGGTACAATAAAGAATTATAGTTCTTTTTCAGGTTTTAGTGTTGCATTAAGTAACATAAAAAGTATTTCTTGATTTTGCATTATATCTCAAAGGAACAGCATCTACTCCAATAGCCCATGGATCGTTTATCCCTGAAAATGTCATGCCTAAGACCATATGGTGCTACTCATCACAGGCAAGCATAAAGATGTCTCTATAGATGCAAGGTATGAAAGGGAATATACTATCATGGCATGCTGGGAGTCCTAAGACTAATCCTTTAAGTGTTTGGTGATGGTTGTTGAAACTTCGAGTATTTAAACTTTTTTAAAGGCATTTATAGAGGGTGCATCCCAACCGTGAAGCTCAGGTGTATAGCAATGTAAAAAGAGAAAATGGTGTGAGCTTTTGTAAATACAATTATTGTTCACCCGACCACATCATCTACCTGAATCAATTTCATTTTAACTTGGACTTAATTTAATGTTTATTGTAAATTTATGAGCTAATGAGTAACTTTTTAAAGATTTCTACCTGTTTTGGATAAAAACAATCTAATTTATCGTCAAAATCATATTCTGAATCGATGATGTTGTCAATTACCTTGACATTAAACAAGGAATGACCATGAAGTCTCTTGCTGGGCATCAGGATTTTATCTCAGTTCTATTTGTTTCTGATCTTTTATGCTAACATTGCACGTTTTGTTTACAGCATGCTATTGAAAGTACTATTAATGTTAAGACAATTGAAATTGTAGGTAGATATATAATTAAGGTCATTCTGTTAGAAATTGTTTTGAGCTTCAACATCGACCTCAATCTCGAATTTCAATGTAGGGATTTTAATCTTCCAAATGGTAGATAGTGGTCTTATTAAATTTTGTTCGAAACAGATGTAAATCTGTCCTAGCTCTTATATGCCTCATCTTCACTAGAAATGAAATCTATATTTGGGCCTTCCTGAAAGTAGTGGCCAGGTTTGATTTGGAGGGAGCTGCATGCACACCATAATCTAAGCATTATCAGGTGCACACGCAGTCCCATATGCACAAGTAATTTGTCTTTTTCATGAGATGGAATACAGATTCTGGAATGAGCATTCAAGGTAGTGGTAGACATCCTTATAAGGTGAGCTATGATCTCATAATATTCAATTCGGTTCTGAAATACAGAATGCCCATGAAAGTGAAAAGTGTTCCTTTCGGTTGATTACATTCTCATTCTGCAAATTAATCCATTCAGGTCTATCATGTTTTTATATTCTCCACTTAAGATCTTCTGAAAAACAGAGTAGAAATATCTGTGAAGGTTTACATTTTCATTTTTGTCAATTCACTGCATTGGTATTGATTTATTTAAATTATTTTCACCACAAGCAAGCAATTTAATATTAGAAACAAAGATTTCCAAATCTGCACCTCGCTGCGAAAGGTGGTTTGTTATAACAATGTGTAAGGCTACGATTAAAATATGGTAGAAGGGAATTGCTTTGTTATTTTATATAATTGTATATTGAAGGGAATGTGTATATTTTCATTTATATGAAGTGGAAAACAATTTAACTGCCACGTATAGAAAACCTACTTAAATCGGAAACTGAATAGGCTCACAATTGACCCATAAAGATTAATATTTACATTCACCCCCTTAATTGATTTATAACCTATATAAATCAAGCAGGTCTTTGAACTGCTCAAAGCTCTCTCAGCAAAGCACTTAAGTGAGAAAATCTGCTGGCTGATATGAAGCTTCTTTAAAAGAAGCTGGTTCTGATCTACCATTATTTTGATTTCATCAATAGACTCATGTTATACCTTCTTGATTTGACTTTGCCTGTTAGCTTGACAGGTCTGAGTATTTTTGTTTGAATTGAGCCTTTTTCTTTGACATGTAGTAAAATTTTTGTCTGAAGAATAAGCTTATTGTTTTGACAGGGCTCAATTTTTTGTTTGGATTTGAGCCTGTTGCATTGATAGGTCTCAAATCTGAAATTGTTTGGATTGAGATTGAAGTGGGTAGTCCATGCTCAGGGTGTAGAAGTCAAACCTGTTATGATTATATTCCTGTAAATGATTGTTGTTGTGTGGGAAGTGGCATGAGTTTGGAAAGAACAAAGTGTAGGAATCGGGCAGTTGCAGGCATATTATATGTTATAATATGTACAAAGAAAATTTCATTATTTTTGAACGATTTACAATTTTTTGAAGTGATGCACAAGTGATGCACAAGAAGAAACCAATTTACTGGAGGTATGTTAATATTCGCAGGCTGTGCTTGTTTAATTGAAAATCTAAAAAACAATGTTTAAAAGATCATTTGCATTAATATATCGTGTGGGACATTTGGTTGATTGTGGTGTATAAAGACATTTTGAAAATTGGAGGTTGCAGGATCAAAACTCACAATGAAAAGAATTTATTCCAAGGAGAGATTTTTTGAGACTTTGTAATCAGATTCATAATCATAAGGAAACCTTGTATACACAACAAACCATATGGCAAAAGAATCATTTTCGGTTGAACCCAACACTTATTATTTACATGGCTGCATATAGTGTTTGTACTCATGCAATTTGTGTTACACCTAAGACGACTTTGGCAACTATCTCCGGCTAGAGGCATTGAAGTTAGGAGGATCTTCATCATCACAAGCTAGCTTCTCACTCAAAGATAAGATGTCTTGCATGAGAAGCATATATTTCGTTTCTAGTCCTTTCAGGAGCATGTAGTGATTTGATGGTTTGTGGATAGTTGAATTCACGAACTTGGTGAGTTGTTGGTGTGTGGATAGTTGAATTTGTCTCGATCTATAGTTTTGTAGGTGTGTTACTGTGGATAATTGAGTATGTCTTGATTTGTAGTTGGTTGGTGATCGTCATTTGTATAGTGTCATAAAATTGTGACCCTAGCAATTTTCGACCGCATTAGGGTCCTCATGCACTCGAGATCGAATCCTCTAGCTTGATCGGAGACCAAAGACTGCTCAACCTTCGGAATTTGTTTCTTTTTTGGCCTCCGCACCACCGTCTACAATCTGCCTTGGAGAAAGGGGTAAGACAGGGGCACCTGTCCCCCCTAGGACAGTGGTGTGGTGCCCTTGTCCTCCTAGGACAGGGCGCCCCTGTCCCTGCATTATTTTGGAGTGGGACCTTTCCTAAGCATGCATTGTAGGTTGTGCAGTGAGCGGGAAAACTTACTCGATGTCGGCTTGTGGCGAAAATCAATTTCATTAACCCTAATTGACATGTATTTAAGTTGCATTTGCCCTCTCATTTTGGTAAGTGGGATAAGTTGGATGAGTGCGAAGTTTACATGAGATCAAGCATTCAAGAGCATTCAAGAGCATTCAAGTATTTCTTTCCAGCATTGAGCATTCTCAAGTCTCCCTTCAAGGCTAGGTGTTGCATTCAAGTCAAGGATTCAACCATTGAAGAGGAGATTGATTCCAATATTCAATTCCACACAAGTATTTCTATCAGCATTGCAATCACAACCTCCCTTGAGGTGATTTACATTTCAGTCTTTCATTTACATCTTGCAAGTACTTTCTTTCATTACTTGGTTAATTCCAAAACTGTTTGACCTGAAGGCAAACCCCAAATCCTAACCCATTTTCCCTTATTTTTTGTGTGTAGGTTGCAGGTGCGCAGTTGTACTTACAGATTTGGACTCCATTTGCAGAGGCGGAAAAACCTTTTTTTTTAGTTTCGCTGACTTTTCGAAGGACCATGTACATTCTCGCCACGATCCGGGCGACTTTTCCTCAAATTCACTGGGTGGCTTCATCTCAACATATTACTATCAGATCCAGGTGCACAACTTCATCCCATATTCCGATCTCAAGTTATAATCAGTGCTTTGTCACTTTTGCACTACGTAATTCAATCAATTCTTTTCCATTTCAAATAGGAAGAGTAGATTAGCTTATCATTCCCATTTCATTCAGAATTATATCTTCTTCTTTAGAGGTTGACTCTAGTGAATTCTCCTCTCCTCTTCCAATGTAATTAGGTGAAAAGTGTTTGAAGGGAAATCCATAGTGAAACTTTCATCTCTCCTTGGAAGCAAAGGGTAGTTTTCCTCTTGATCTCTCATTTACACATTTTTCACCCACCAATACATTTTGGTGAACCTAACGTCTTGCATGCTTTCCTTTGAACAAAATTGCATGTTTTTCATTTGCAAGTTCAAATTTTCTGTAAATTTAGTGGTTAAATCATTAAAAACCCTAGTTTTTAAAATTAAAATTACACTTGTGATTTATAAAAATTGTTTGTGGTTATCTTAGATCTGAAAATTGTTTTGTTTGTCAAATTCAATTTCTTCATTGTCTTGTTCAATTTGCAAATCAAATTTACAAAATTAAGAGGTTACTTGTTAAAACTCTGATTTTCAAAAATCATCTTGAACTTGTGTAAAAATTGGATTTCCATTTAATTTTCAAATTTCTAATTGTTCTCAGACTTGTTTTTATTCCTACAATTCAAATTTTCAATTTCCCTTTTTTTTTCCCAAAATTCAAATTTCAAAATTAAGTGGTTAGGTTATAAAACCTTAATTTTCAAATTTAATTGAATTTTGTGCAAATTTCAATCAATTTCATTCAAATTCAAATTTCTAAACATCTTCCAAGGTGTCCCTATCCATTAGGTTTAACCTTTTTCAAATTTGCAATTCAATTCCTTTTTTTCTTCAAAACCTTAATAGGGTCCTATTTTTACATTTGAACCTTAATTTTGTCCATCTAGAAATCGTACAATTTATCATTTTTTGGGGGTTAGCTTTGAAATCATCGTAATATTCATCCCTGAAAATTTCGGAAAAAGTTGGTCGAACCATGTGCGTTCCTACCATGGTCTTCGGTTTTTTTCCCAAAATTTCAGGAGACTGATATGATTGTATTTAATAGCCTAAATCTAAAAGATTGGTTGATTTTGTCAATTTTTTATCCCTTTAGAATTGGAAATACCTCCAAAATTCAGCATTTCAAATTTTGAGAAAATTTTTAAAATTAAGAGGTTAATTATAGTTTGCCTTGATTTTAAAATTAAGTGGTATTCCTTTGGCCCTAATTTTAAAATTTCATTTTCCTTTCATTTTGGAAATTGTGTCATCCTTTTCTTCCAACAAAATTCAAATTGTGTAATCGTTATTTTCTTAAATTTTGCATTAATCAATTTTGTGAGTTTTGTCCCACAATTCAAAATTCAAATTTTCCCTCTAGTGCATGAATTTTACCACTATTAGTCCTACCTACACTATCCCTGTTAGACGAAGCATTAAAATTAAGGCCTCCAAAGGTTTAATTACTGAGGAGATGGAGCCTAATTTGAGTGACTTCTTTAATGAGGGTCATGCTAATTCTTCTCATCCTAATCATGTGCCTATTCACCCCATTGATGAATCTGATGATGAAGAAGAAGTTTTAACTAGGATCTTTATAGATCAACTTTTCACATTGCACAATCCATTTGATAACTAAACAATGGATGTCCCAAGAAGACCCTAATAGTGAAGCTCTTCAATTATTGAAGTCCTTAAGCGCATGATTCAAAGTGATAAGAATGGAATTGATATATTGCGTGACATTGCACATATTGTTGATTCTAATGTCATGCCTATCAAGAGTTGTGTTGAAACCCTAGGTTGTTCACAACCTTCAACACAAACCAATCTTTCAATTCCTTTGACTACTCTTATGACTAGTATTCCTACGTTTACCTCCAACATCAACTCAAAATGTCATCCCTACAACAATTAGTCATGGGGGCAATCCCTCTTCTTCATTTAATCCTCCATCTTTACCTATGTCTTTCATAAGTACTCATCTTATCCCTCAACCAACTTTGTTCCTCCTTTAAGTGTCCCTTTTCCTACCCAATCATCACCTATGCCTACTTATCATAATGTCCCACCACCTTAATCTCAATCCATGCCTTCCTTCAATAACATCACACCACCTTCTCAATCAACTATGTCTAACATCAATCCTTCTACCGAAGCGACAATTAATAATCTTGCTCAAACCGTGTCTTCCTTACAACGAGAAGTTGCTTCTATGAGTCGATCCAAGTTTAGTGTGCCCACCTTTGATGTTGCGAGCCCACTTTCTCTTGATATTGTTAAATTCGTGCCACCTAAACATGTTGAGATCTCTCAATTAGAACTCTATAATGGAAAAGGTGATCCTCTTACGCATGTCAAAACATTTCAAACCTTATATACCGATTTTGCTTATGATCAAAGATTGCTTGCAAAATTGTTTACAAGAACACTAAGAGATAAGGCTTTAATTGTATTTCAAAACAACATTGGTCCTAAAATCACTTTGACTGATTTAATGCATTGTAAACAAGGTGTTAAAGAAAAAGATTGATTTCATTGGTAGATATAAGCATTTGTGTGCTCAAATTTCTTTTCATGTACCTGATAATGATATTCAGAGAATTTTCATTTCTAATTTACAAAGAGATATCAAGGAAAAGCTTCTTTTGTTTGAGTTTACTTTCTTTCCGTAGTTGTGCGCAACACTCCACAATTATTAACTAGATGTGAGTCAAATAGAGCAATCCACTCCTATGCCTCCGAGTGATAAGGGGGAGTGTTCAACAACCGTTTGCGAAGTTCAACCAACAAAAAGCTTCAACAAGTTCAATGATACAATCAACAACAACAATGTGAATGCTACAACAGGTGCGCCTTCTATTTCTAAATTTTTCCAAAGAGAAAGACAGTTTACTTCTTTGAATGAATCTTTACATAGTATTATGTCTCAGTTGTTGCATAGAAATATTATCAAACTTCCTCCTATAAAACCAATTGATCCTTCTAAACTTGCATCCTCTTATTTTGATAACAATTCATTTTGTCAATTTCATCGTCAACCTGGTCATGCTACTAAGAAATGTTTCACATTGAAGAATAAGATTCAAGATTTGATTGATAATAATACTATATCTGTGGCAGGTGTGAATGATGAAGGGAATAAATCAGTAGCTCCTCCTAATCAAAATCTTAAGATTTTCACTGATCCCTTGCCTTCTCATAGCCTAATTCTTTCTCTTCTGAAGAATTCACCTCTATGGCTCTGAACTTGGTAAATATGGTAGAAACACAAGATACGCTTAAGGATCCTAACATTTGACCCTAGCGAGACCATTAGAGCACCTGATGGCCCTTTATACATAGTTGCGAAGGTTAAGGATATCTCTTGTCGTGGTGCCCTTATTGATCCATCTTGCATGGTTAATGTCATCAATGAGGAGTATCTTTTCACTTTACGATTGCATAAACCAATATATGATGCTTCTAATGTGGTTGTGAAATTATTTGATGGCTTTTCTTGTCCTACCATTGGCTCTATCACCCTTCATGTTGAAGTTCATACTAAATCCATGGATGTTGACTTTGTTATCATACCCTCTTCCGAGCAATTCTGTGTGAAGTTAGGCTATCCTTGGCTATCTTCCATGAAGGCTATGGCTTCTCCAATCAACAAGTGTCTGAAATTTCCTCACAATGGAGAAATCATAACCGTGAACCATAGCTTATTTCGTCCATCCGACAGAAGCCCCAGTGTTCCTATTGATTTCTTTTGGCCTAAACAATTTCAATCTCTTCCATCAAGGAGCGATGCTCTTTTTCAATCTTATCAAAAATGGAAGAAAGATATGATCTTATCCTTAAGTCAACCTAGATCCCCAACACTTGACATTCATATTATTCTTCAAGATGAGGTTCTTCCCCTCACAGCTAGAACTAATCTCCTTCCTAAGGAAGATCGTCAACCTATTCATATGGATGTGACTATACCTTCTCCTAAGAACAACAATATTCTTCCTAAGGTTAGACATGTATCTCCTCCTCATGATGGACCTGGTCTTCTTCCTACACCTACCATTCCTCCTTTCTATGACGCAGCTCCACCTCCTTCCTCTTATCGAGAGAAGAGGCCTTCTTCTCCTTTCGTTCAACCAAAAAGACCTCAACCTAAACCTTCAACTATCAAGGAGAGAAACATTCCTACTTTTTCAAGTGTTCCTCCTCCTTCTCAGCCTTCCACTAAGACTTGACAGAATCGTTGTGCAAGAGAACGTCGACGAAGACGCCGTGTTCGAGCTCGTGAATCTATCTCTTAAAATACTCAATCTCCTCAGACTTTGACAGTTGACATGATTCTCTTTTCTCCCAAACAAGATGTTCAACCTACATCTCCAAATTATAAGTTGCACAAAACATGTGATGGTTTTACTCCTATTCGTGTTTTTGCTCCTATTTCTCTAAACTTTGATGAAGAAATGGGTGAAAATGTTATTCATGATGGCAATACAACTCCTAATGCTTTTGATAGAGTATGAATATGTTGATGTGGACAAGCATTTATCAACTGAATTTTCACAAACCCTATCCTATCTCCTAGAATCGAACAAAGTGACTTACAACATGAGCATGGTCCTTGTTTGGATCTTGTGATAGCTCCATCTGTTGTACTCGATGTCGCTCCTCTTGCGTGTTGTTCGCCTTCGCGGATTTTGTGCTAGATTAGCAATATTAGCACTGTAGATCTTCTCTCTCTCTCCTTTCTTGCTCTTTTGTGACCATTCCTCTATGTGTATCCTTGTTCTTCTATTATCCCATCAATGTCTACTTGGGGACGATGCAAAGCATTGAGATCTTTTCTTGGTCTCTTTCATGTTGACTCAAAAGACATCCTCTCTTCCCTTTCTTCTAAGGTAGTGTCCTTCTTTGGGGAATGGCGATTAGTATATGCATATACATACATGATATACATGAGTTATCATACAGCATATTGACCTCGAGGAAAGTGAAACTACCTTGTACCTCGTGTTTTGTGTTCATTATCTTTGGGTTTATTCCTCTATTGGGGGCTAAATCCTTGCGATAACGTGCTTCCTCTCTTCTCTCTCTCTCTTGGGTGTATCCTACCTTAAAACAATCGCTCCCGATAAGGCATGCACGATCACTTTAACGTGGGGGCATACACTTCGCTCGTATTTTCCTTCTTGATACTTAGAATTAAATAGTGAACTTTGTTTTGCTTTGTAATCTTTGGTATCCTTGCTTTCATGACTCATATTGAGGGAACTTTTCTACTTGCAATCATGGTTCTCCCCTTCTCGATCTTCCCTTTTGCTTTGTCAATCGAAGTCGTAAGATCCTAAGTCCACTAAGGGCTTGGCACATCTTGCCTCCTTGATGTGGTAAAAGTCTTTCAATCTTATTTCCTTGTACTTTACCAGCAGTATTGGCGTACGCTCATACTCTTGTTAAAGTGGGGGCTAAATGTAGTGTCATAAAATAGCGACCCTGGCAATTTTCAACCGCATTAGGGTCCTCATGCACGCGAGATCGAATCCCCTAGCCTGATCGGAGACTGGAGGTTGTTCAACCCTCAGAATTTGCTTCTTCCTTGGCCTCCACACCACCCTATCTACACTGCCCTGGAGAAAGGGGTAGGACAGGGGCATTGCGCCCCTGTCCCTGCCCTATTCTAGGGCAGACATTTCCTAAGCATGCATTGTAAGTTGTGCAGTGAGCGGGAAAACTTCCCCAATGTCGGCCTGTGACAAAAATCAATTTCATTAACCCTAATTGACATGTATTTAAGTTGCATTTGCCCTCTCATTTTGGGAAGTGGGATAAGTCGAATGAGTGGGAAGTTTACATTAGATCAAGCATTCAAGCATTCCTTTCCAGCATTGAGCATTCTCAAGTCTCCCTTCAATGCTAAGTGTTGCATTCAAGTCAAGGATTCAACCATTGAAGAGGAGATTGATTCCAACATTCAATTCCAAACAAGCATTTCTATCAACATTGCTATCACAACCTCCCTTGAGGTGATTTACATTTCAATCTTTCATTTACATCTACTTGCAAGTACTTTCTTTCATTGCTTGGTTAATTCCAAAACTGGGGTTTGACTGAAGGCATACCCCCAATCCCAACCCATTTTCCTCTCTTTTTTGTGTGTAGTTTACAGGTGCGCAACTATACTTTCAGATTCGGGCTCCATTTGTAGAGGCAGAAAAACCCTTTTTGTTTCGCGGATTTTTCGGAGGACTGTATACATTCCCACCACGATCCGAGCGACTTTTCCTCAAATTCGTAGGGCGGCTTCGTCTCAACATATTACTGCCAGATCCAGGTGCATAGCTTCATCCCATACTCGGATCTCAAGTTATAATCAATTCTTTGTCACTTTTGCACTACGTAATTCAATCAATTCCTTTCCATTTCAAACAGGAAGAGGGGATTAGCTTATCATTACCATTTCACTTAGAATTCTATCTTCTTCTTTGGAGGTTGAATCTAGTGATTTCTCCTCTCCTCTTCCAATGTAATTAGGTGAAAAGTGTTTGAAGGGAAATCCGTAGTGAAACTCTCATCTCTCCTTGGAGGGAAAGGGTAGTTTTCCTCTTGATCTGTCATTCACACATTTTTCACCCACCAATACATTTTGGTGACATTATAGTTTGAATAATGAAGTGTGTCTTGATTCATAGGCAAATGTTGGATAATTATTAAATTTGTGCAGACATGAAGAGCTTGGGATGATGCCAATGCAGAGTTGGAAATTAGGGCATTTACCTAGACAAAGAAGTTTAGCTTGATATTGAAATAATGTTTTTCTATTTTTTTCATAATGTAAACCTTAAGTGTGGATTATTAGGAAACTAAGGCTTACGAATAATAAATTAGTTCAATTAGTTAATTGGGTCAGAAGTTATTTTTGCAATGAGAGAATAATGGCTCTATAAAGCCAATGTATTGAATGTAATGTGTGAAAATTATAGTTAAATATTTTATTTTTTTTGGCAATATAAATCTTTTGCTCTTCTATGTTTGCTGCTCTATAGACAAGCTCAACAAACTACCATACAAATGTTCAACAATTTTGTAATGCTATGTTTTATTATCAATTGGATCTACAACAACATCAGCGTTAGGAGAATGCAAGTCATAATTCAAATTGGTAGATTGAACTAAACTATATGATTTTGACAATAGCCTAGCCTTAGTTAGCCATCTAGAGTAATATATAAATCCAAAATGCATTTTGCCTCATTAATTTTTGGTAGGTAGATCTTTGGCTTAACAACTTTGTGTAGAATGTGTATTGAATACATGATAGATAGCATAACAATCATTAGAGATATGGCCTTGACTTCCATAATAACAACATGTTTGAATTTGATGGGTTTTGGTGCAAGTTGGATTTGATTGATTTGACAACTTGTCAATTTCACATAGTTGGTTGTTGGGATTAAGGTGTCTCAACCTTTGCAAATCCTAACATTGATCATTGCATTTATTTGTTATATTTTATTTTATTTTAAATTAATTAATTGCCTAAAAATGTCTAGTCATCTAATGGGACCAACATGCTTGGTGGCATCCTACTTGGCAATGATTGCATGACACGTTGCACATCTGGAGGTGTGTGTCCCACTTAGAGGATCTTGACAAGTGTCATGTTATGACAACATATGACAGATTTTGACAAGTGACAAGAGATACCTTATGCATGGAGAAGGTGGATGCCCAAGTTGGGTTTTGGCAAGTTTTAAGAGAATCAGCTAATAATAGTTAGTTATGATAGATTCTTTTACAACTGTGAATGTTGTAAGTTATGACAAATTCCTATGGCAACTGTAAGATGTGTAAGAGCATCTGTCATACCTCAAAATAGTAAATTTTGGGTGCCCAACTTAGAAGGTTTGAATGGGGAGTCATGTGGAGATGTACTTGTGTCATTTGCATGATTTTTTATGGCTAAAAAATAGGGCCAAATGTTTTGCATGACCCCACCTTGTATCTTCATCTAGAATCTACCTCTTGAGTTGTATTTCTCTATATAAGGTAACCTTGGAAAGTATTAGTCATGTTATGTTTGTAGGTGAAGTGTTATGCTCTCAAAATTGATTCAGAGTATTGTTGGATTGACTGTTGAAGAATCCAGTTGAAGAAGCAATGTATTGATATATTATAACTGTTGTTTCAATAATACAAAGTATTGTGCTTTTGGAGTGTAGGGTTTACTCGAAAGGGTTCTTCCCACAGTATATCTTGTCTTCATTATTGTATATTTTTATGCATGTTCGTTATCTCCTTGTGAATGTGTCCCTATTTCCGTAATAGTTAAGATTTGTACGAAAATTTGCACTAAATCCTCTACTAGATTCCACTAGATTAGTGTTAGGAAGCTTTTTCACATCTTGGCTTCCTTTCATGGCCAACAAGTGAAGACACTGTTGTTTTAAATGCCTCCAAACGCAAATTTGATAGGTTTGAAATATTCAAGCACACAATACTAAACAAAACCTTTCTAACTAAGATCACATTTATCCTTATTCATTCTTTAAGATTCTTAGAATCTCACAATGGGTTTTGATGAAGTAACAAATTTTGTCTCGATTACTTCTTTTGTGACATTCATTGATTGTTAACTTTTTGGGGCCACACATTTAAACACAACATTCTAACTTTGTGACATGAGAGAAGATTGGAACATGTTTTTTGTTGTTAGTTTGTCATCTAGAGTAATCTATCCATCCAAAATGCATATGCCTCATTGAAATTTGGTATGTGGATCTTTGGCATAATAATATTTTGTAGAATGTGTATTGACTACATAATAGAGAGAAATATAGAACATAACACATCAAAGATATGGCCTTGACTTCCATAATTACAACACGTTTGAACTTGATGGGTTTAATGCAAGTTGATTTTGATTGACTTGACAACTTGTCATTTTCACATGGTTGGCCAACAAGTGAAGACTCAACTATTGTTTTGAATGCCTCCAACACAAATTTGATAAGTTTGAAATATTGAAGCTCATAATATTGAACAAAACCTTTCTAACCAAGATGGCATTTTTCCTTATTCATTCTCTAAGATTCCTAGAATACCACAATGGGTTTTGATGAAGTAACAAATCTAGACTCAATTGATTCTTATTTTGTAGCATTCATTGGTTGTTGGTATTTTGAGGCCACAGAGTTTAAACACAACATTCTACCTATGTGACACAAAAACATTTTCACATGGTTGGCCAACAAGTGAAGACTTGACTATTGTTTTGAATGCCTCCAACACAAATTTGATAGGTTTGAAATATTCAAGCACATAATAGTGAACAAAACCTTTCTAACCAAGATGGCATTTTTCCTTATTCATTCTCTAATATTCCTAGAATACCACAATGGGTTTTGATTAAGTAACAAATTTAGATTGAATTGATTTCTTATTTTGTAGCATTCATTGGTTGCTGGCATTTTGAGGCCACAAAGTTTAAACACAACATTCTATCTGTGTGAGACAAGAAGAGTGGAACGTGTTTTTTGTTTGATTTGGAATGCAACATTTCTCTATTTTTCACTTGCTTTTTATGTGGAAGTGCTAGAAGAAGGTACATCTTGCTGAATATATTTCTTTCACGTCTCCTAACTTGTCTTGTAACCTATTAATTTCCTTTTTCAATAATATGTATTTGTTCAAAATTGAATGAATGGTGTTTTTTAATTGCCTTGAACATTTAGCTATCAACTTTGTCTCATTTTATATGCTTACTATAATTTGTAGGGATGATAGACCATCATTGTATGATGTGTACATGATTGTCACATTGATCCAAATTGGATAATGCTTGAAAAAAAAATCTGTGTTGATATTTTTGCACCTTATAACTCCTATTTACACCTTACTACTCTACATTTTATACCAGTTACTGATATCTCTCAAATAACACTCATTTACTTAACAAGCTTGAACTAAAATGATGTAAAACAAAATATTACTATTGATAATCCAATTTGAACAATATGCGCTCACTTTTTTACATTTTTACATTCAAATTATAGTCTTAAAGCTCTTTTCAAATATGAACCACCTCCATTAAAATGATGTAAACAAAATAACACCTTATTAACAAATTTGAACTAAAAGAATGGAAGGCAAAATATCACAGTCGATAATTCAGTTTGAACAATATGCACCTACATGCACTCACTTGTTTCTAATTTCACATTCAAAACTATAGTCTTATAGCTCCAAATATGGACCGCCCCATTAAAATAATGTAAAACAAAATATCACTATTGATAATCCAGTTTGAACAATATGGTACTCACCTGCTTCCATTTTTACATTCAAACTATAGTATAGCTCTTTTCAAATATGGATCGCCCCCATTAAATACTATGCAGGTCATTAAAAACATAACAAAATTCAAAAAGACTTTGAATGCGTGCCCAATCAAATTTTCACTCCAAACTCTCGGAATAGATCGGTACCCTGCACCATTTAAACTACCTCAGAGAAGCTCAAATTTCCTGTCAAATATATTGAATGGAACTGGGTAAATACCCTTTGCGCTCGAGACTGAATCTCTACCATACATTGCTGGGTTATTTTTAGACCACCCTATTTCTGCCTCTTGTGAATGAATCTCGTGCACTTTACACAGCTTGCTGGAATGAATGTGCAAATCTTATTCTTCATTCTTCTACACTGTCATGGTTTGCAGCTACCGTGCTCATTGCCAAGTGTAATTGTTTTATTGTTGTATATAATTGTATATTCAAAGGAATGCTTACATTCTTATTTATAGGCAGGGAAGAACTTTTCTAAATTACAGTCAACCATTGAATAGTAACTTGACAAATATGATAAAGAAAAGAATGAATGAATTTCTACGTCCATTTATACATAGAACAGATCTGTTTCATTTTGAAATTGGATTGAAAATCTTAGCAGAAGCCTTCATTCAGAAATAATTCCCCTGTATCAAACATGCTGAGACAATTGATTTTGTTATGTGCACCACTGAGTTGCCATATCAACTCATACTTGATTTACAGCTTCTACTTATAAATACAATGAAGAGTTAATGCATTGAGAGGGAGCAAACATGTATGTTAGGCACCGCATTGAGGTATATTGTGTATATGTATTGTATTTATATTTCAATTCGTTGGTAACCTCTGTAATATGTTTTGATTGTTCTAGTGCACAATAAGTTTTCTTAATTTTAAGGATTAATAGAAGTAAAATTATTTTGAAAGTGAATAAGTCTTTGGTCTATTGGTGAAGTTGAATGATTATAAATAAGCCTACTAGAAATCAAAGTCTTGTTAAGTGAAAAGTCTTGACACCATGAGAAATGAGGTTGAGATAGTGATTCACATGACTCTAGTGGAGTGGATACCCCTTAGTCCTTGGCTCTTAGCCGAAGAGGTTTCAACCCAAGAATCAATAGATTAGTAAAAGAGTTTTGAAAGTCAATGGGTCCTTGGTGTATTGGTGAAGTTGAATGGTTATAAATAAGCCCACTAAAGATCAAGTCTTACTAAACGAAAGTCTTGATACCATAAGAGATGAGGTGGAGAAAGTGACTTGAATGGCTCTAGAGTGGATGTACATTAGTCCATGGCTCTTAGCCAAAGAGGTTTCAACCCAAGGATCATGCCTTTATATAAGATAGTTAAACAATTTTATAGATTTGACATAAATCTTTTCACTAAAAAATATACGTTGAAATGTTTTTCTTTTTTATTGGGAGAGCCTTCTATCACATAAATGGATATATATTCCTTTGGCAACTATAAATGAATTTGTTATTATCTTTAATTAAAAAAAATACTAGTTTTCATGCATTGACAACATCATGATTCTCTCGCTCCCGCCTGCCTCCAATGGCTCTCCCGTCGCCCTCTTTTTGAACGCCCCTGGTTCTGTTGCGGATGTTTGGGGCTCTGCTTCCCCCCCCCCCTTCCTTGCGTGGGGTCCTTGGCTCCTACGATCCATGCTACTGTTGTTTGGCCGACAACCCCTTTTGGGGGTTGTTGACGCGCCTGGTGCTACATCCACCCCACCCCCTCCTCGGTTCCCCAACTGTGGATCTTGTTGTTGTCGGCTCTCTGGCTTCTAGGGAAACGACCTTGCTGCCTGCCGTTGATGTTGCTAGTACTTTGCCCAAACCCGTTGGTAAGCGTAGCTTTGCTTGTGTGGTCAGATCTTTCGCCCAACCCTCTAAGGGGGTCTGTCCTCTCCCTTGTGCAAAATCCTCCCCTATGGTGGTTTGCAAACATGATGTTGTGGACAATATTGTGTTTTACAAGCACTGTGCTTTGGTGTGCAAATTCTCTGGGCTCTGGCCTTTTTACTGGACCTTCACCGTGATAGCTTTGAAAAATTGATTACATGAGATTTCTCAAATTTGATCTTAAATATTGATTTTTTTGGTTTTATTTGCATCCTCTGTCAAGGTCCAAGATCTGGGGTTTAGGGTTTATTAAAAAAATTATGTCTTGTGAAGAAAACCCTAGCAATGATATATCTCGTCATTACTTTTTCCCACTTAAAGCCAAGGGTTGTATTCCGTTGGCGGGGCCTTTCTATTTCCTAAGTGATAAGTGGCGGTGGACCAGTTTTTGAAGCGATTTTCCTAAGTCGTATATGAAAATTTTCTTATAATCGGTCACCCTTTAATATTTGTGCCCACGCCCATAATTTTCCTAAGTTTGAAAATCCTAAGTATTTCGGTCAGTTGATAAAAGCATAACAGATCTGACGGTTTGCGCTTCCCCGAGGTTGAAAGTATAGTGAAGATAAAGACCGCGACATCGCAAGATGATGCCACGTGTCTTCAGCAGAAAAACAAGCAGCTGGCAGTGTAGCCTGCCAAAGCCTTGTGTTACCGGTTCTCAAGTGGTAAAAGTCGGTCTACTAACAGTCCTATCAATTGGCACGTGTTCAAAATGAATGGTGATGTTATGTCCTGAGGTAAAAGGTGCCCAATATTTAATTCTGAAAGGGTTAACAAGCACTGTGCAGAGCAATTAAATGTGAATAGATCTGACGGCCCCGGTATCCCCGCGATGGAAGTTGCAAGGAAGTTACGAACCGCGGCATTACGAGATGATGCCACATGTCTCGGGCTGGCCAGGAAGACTTATGGTGGGGCCGCTGACAGAGTGTACTCAAAAGGTGATATCGTGTTGATTAGTCGTGACTTTATGGGTTCGCGAATACAGATGGAAGGTCAAATGCCACGTCGACAAATAATAATCATTAGATTTGCCAAGCCAGGTAAGATCTGTGGTTAACTTTCAAATGTGAAATTAGGAGGGATCATTGAAGATATTGGTCGTAGCTTGCGCTTGAGAGATGGGATGAACAGGATACAGACTTGTCGACTCAGGATGATTAATGACAAGTTGGGAGATTTACATGCCGACTCAGTCTAGGAGGATTATTTTCAATTTTTTCTATTGAGCAAAGGACTGATTCGACAAGGCAAGGACAATATCTCAAAGGTGAAAGTATTGGGATAAGCTTCAGGTTTAGGTGTGATGGATCATGAGTTCTCTAATGAATTCAAATATTTCCTTATTGATAGAGATCCTGAAGCAAAAGACTGTACACCCATGGAAAAATAAAATCACGATAAAATCACTCACATCAGATGAACCTTGACAGGAGAATACAGTGGATGTGATATGCGTGATTTCTAGTGTCCATAGTTGGTAGGTTGAATCAAGAGCACTAGAGTGATGATTTTTCACGAACAGGCACTTCTAGATGAAGTGTTTTTAACTATAAATACAACAAGGTGGTGATTAAACTGGTAGGAGAAAATTAAGCCTTTTCATTTTTTGAGTGCAGTTTTTTCTTCTGCAAGGAGAATGATGTTTGATCAAGGTCATAAATGGAGTTTTCTATATGCTTTGTGATATCGTATGGATGTTTTCTCTTATGTGTGAGTATGTCTATTGTCAGAGGTGATGTGAAAGTGGGGAGGATTGCCAGAGGGGGCGTGAAAGCCTTTTCTTTTGAAGAAAAGCCACGCATGGCACAACCTCTGCTTCTACTATGTCACTAAATGGCAGGGGGTTCTGAGAGAGAGCCTATAGAGGAATGAAAAAGGAACATGTCTGGGTAGGGTGTGGCAGCAAGTCATCCATGTAGTTGCATGGAAGTTGCGACCCCTCCCCAGCATATTGTGTTTCCCCTATAACTCCTCCTTCCACTTTCTTTGATCCTTGGCATGAAGGTTGAAGCTCCTCCTCTAGTTTAGAGGCGACTTTTCTTCTTGTCAGGACCCCATTTCCTTTCCTAGAAGGGAAATGCTCTGTAGGACAGAAGCGCAACATCTCACACTCCATCCAAAGGTGTCAGGGCGATAACGACACGGGTCAAACAGTTTTTCTCCGACCAATTTTCAATTAAGAATGATGATTCACGGGTGCCAACACATGGATATGGAAATATTTTTGTAACATAATCGCATATGGTCTTTTAGGGCTAATTATCAAGAATGAATCTGTTGTTGACATGTGTCTTATGGCCGGAAGCTTGTTGCTTTTCTTCTATAAAAAGGGAAATCATGGCCAGAAGAAAGGTTCATATTTTTTTGGGAATGTCTTGTAGGTTCAGTTTTTTATTGTTCCTTGGGGCTTTTCCTAGTCTGTTTCTAGTAGTGATTCTAGGTGAAACGAACAAGCTGTAAAGTCTTTTACATGGTAAATAAAGAAATGTTTTAGTGTCAAGTTCTGTACAGGTTCTTGAAGGAGTTATATGTAAATTTTATCTTGTGATAGAGAGAGCATTTTAGTTAAATAAAACAGAATTTAGACTCTTTTCTCTCTGTTGCATGATTCTATCAGTTTTTAAATGAAACCAATCAAGCATTTATTTCATTTAGTGCATTGTTATGATGTATGTAGCTTTATGTTTATGCTTCGTCCCAAGGGGTCAATTAAATTGCTTAAATAGAGTTGCAGAATGATAGGGCTTGTGCAAGGATTTTAGATAAATAGTTTTGGGTTGGGATCACAAATGAGATATATTGTAAGGCAATATCATCTTAGATCTTATGTTATCATATCAAATTCTCACATTTTCAGGTTTATGTTTTATATCTTTCAGGTGCCCAATGGAGTAAGACACTAATCATTGCTTGTAAACGGTTTTATTTATCAGCCTTGTTTCGATTTTAACTGATGAATCCCTACAAATTTTTTCAAAATATCATAATATCATTTGTCGAGTTTTTATGTGTTCTCTGAAAGTTGTCCTGCCCATCTCATGCTCTAGCCTAAGGTTGAGGATCACTAAAGTACTTGCCATCCTTGAGCATTCTCCCTTTCTATTGAGTTCTTTTATGAGATAAGTTGCTTTGTTTTCCAGTAAAATCCTGAGTATTATTGCAAAGAGAAGGAAGTTCAGTGAAGGGATTACCCTCCCGGATCCTACAGAGCTCGAAGTGTAGAAGGATCATGTATCCTTGTTGAATTTGGTCCAAGCCTGACGAATATTGATAGTTGGAAGTGGCTTTCCATATGTATTTGAGGGAATCAGCTTGGTCTCTGCCTTGTGGCAGTGTAAACCCATTTATTCTGGGAACGAACACACCACTGGGCAAGTGACTCCTAGTGGCCTTTGGTTGCTCTTAATATCGAGTTTTTTCTGTGTGCTAAAGGATTTTTTGTTGCTTCCTTCACTTCTTCCGCTAATAGGGATTTGATTTTGAGCAAGCTTTGGGCTTGGGAAGTGCACTCCCTCTCCATCAAGCCTTGGACAACATCTTTCAACCCTCTCACCGAACCACTTAATGTTCATCCAGTTTAGGTTGGGCTTATCAATCTCCCTCTTCATTTATAGGAGCGCTCTTGCTATGAGGCGATCGGTTACTCTATTTGTCATTTCCTGATGGTCGATAATGTTATGTCCTTAATGGAACACACTACCTTTGCCCGCATTCTTATTGATATCGACATCTTTTCTCCTCTCCTGGGTGATGTGGTTCTTATGATGGGGGATAGGCCTTGGTCACAACTGTTGTATTTTGAAGGCCTCTCCTTTCATTGCAAAATATGCTTCTCTATTGGCCATCTTGCTTCGGGTTGCTCTTCTCCACAACACAAAGGGGTTTCTGCCTGGTGGAAGAATGCTACTACTGAACACTTAACAATAAATGCTATGGATGTTGCGTCTGTTGGCTCCTCCCATGAGGATGATGTCGTGCCCCTCACAGCTCCTGTTGCTCCTACTGATGTTTTTGTGGCCTTGTCTCTGGAGGCCCCGACTTCCGCCTCTCCTGTCCTGCAGTCCTCCCCTGCTACTAGATTTGCTTCTCCTATTGTTGCTTTGTCCCAACTTGTTGTTGTTGATGTTTTGCAGCCCTCTATGGCCCTCTTCCAGCCTTCTCCTGTCACCAGTGTTGTTGGCCTTGCTGGAGCCCTTCTGGCAGATCTTAGCATTGCCTGGTCTATGGTTGCTCACAAGCATAAGGGGAAATCTTCTCCCCTGCCCCATACCCCCCCTCATGGGGGTTTGGGTGGCTCGTCCCCCTCTTGAGTGGAGTTTGTTCCCTGGTTGGTTAGGTTCATGTGTTTGTTCCTTTCCACCTTTGGGTTGTGCTTCTCTTCCAACATCATCTCTCTTGATGTTGCTTTTTGTTAAGGGTCAGTTCCCTAGTTAACGTTGTTTTTTTAATAAAAAGCAATCTAACTAAAGGGGTAATTGGTTGTAATGGGAAATTGTCACTATAAACTATAGATGAATTGTTTAAGTGAGAAGAGTGCCCATCTAAAAAAATGTTTTGGTTGTTTACCTCTAGCAAATGCTAGATAACCATAGAAAATGCAAGTTTACATAAAGGATGTCATGCTCATCATGGGGGACACCTAGAGTTACAATTGATGCTACAAGGATGAGACTATAATTATTAGGAATTTAAAATAGGCATAATGATTTAGTACAATGTTTTATTACTTGATATAACTAATAATTTTAAAGTAAGTTTCATTGAGATTTTGAATTCAATCTCTTTGACCATACTCATGATATTTATGTATTATTCTAATATAAGGTTATAATTTATAATTATATTTCATGAGTAAGTGTTGCTATAATGACTTGAAAGGCATTAGATGCTCTTGTTAGAGTATAACATTATTAAGGATTATATAATATTTATATATTGTTCTGATATAAGGTCTTTATCAAGCATGTCCCATTTCAAATAACTAAAATCTACCAACTATTAGTGATGTACATTGTATACCCTTTAGAATTTCACATTCTATTTCACACCTACTTTAGTTTGTCTTCTCCTATATCATTTTGAGCCTATTTGTGCCTTATTCTACCTTATAATTTAATTGTTAAACTTGTAACTTAATTGTCATAAATTGTTAATTTCGAGACTAGGTCCTATATTTCAGACCACGACACATCATTATCCGTTTTGTTGGTCCCTTTTTTAGTGAACTCAGTCACCCAATGCCCTAGTCCTTGCAAAAGGGGTGAAATTTTAAATATTGTGAGTGTCAATCTTCATCTTTCATGATCCGATCTCAATCTTTGCATCTAATTGTTGGTTGTTAGTCTATATTTAAAAATGCCTTGTGATCCCTATATAAAACACTTCTTTTATCATTCATAGAGTCTAAGGAGACTATTGATCTAAGATTATCAAGCAAGCATTTTGATTTCAATTCGTTGACATATCAATCAGCAAACTACAAGCATTCTACATCTAAGCATGGATTTATGTTTGTCATTTATTATTGTCATGTTATTGTGTTAACACTTGCAGGACTTCTATCGACTCCTCTCAAGAGGATGATGTCTCCTCCCGAGATGAGGTGCCCCCTATTGTTGATATCACTAACCTTACTACTGTTGTGGCCTCCTCTGCCCCCATGGCTCCTACATCTGTTGTTGTTTCTCCGCAACTCCGATCTACTCTTGGCATTTCTGCTCTTGTAGCTATTCTGCAGCAACAGCCTGTTGTTGTTTTGCAACATCATCCTGGCAGTAACTTTGTGGGGTCCTTCCTGCCTGATCTTTCTTTGAATGTTCCTAATGACAGATTTTCTTGGATGGTTGTTTGTTTTAGGGGGAAGGGAAATTCTACCACCCTTTCCCAAACCCCTCTTTGTCAAGTTTTGGGTATTTCTCCCCTCTCTTGAGTTGGGTTTTGGGTTGTTGTACATTTGATAGGTTTGTTTGGCATGTTTGACCTTGTTAGTTTGGGGTTTGTTCCCCTACTTAGTTTGTTTGCCACATATGGGTTGTTGTATGCTATTTGATAGCCTTTTGGCTATGTGAAGGGTCGGCACCCTTGCTAACACTACTTTTATAGTAAAAAAACACTTGTAGCACTTCCATAAAGAGCATTCAATCACCACCTTTAAGTGAAACTCCATGAGAGCAATTCATACCTAAGGTACACTAGTACATTCGGAGCTAATTTCCAATGGCCGATTGTCAGATTTGCAACTAATTTTCGTCAGAGTGCCGACAAAACTAGTCGTCAAAAACTTGTCGTCGGATTTGTCGATGATGCCCTGACCGTCGGAAATACGACAATCCCATGGACTCTGCTGACGATGGGCATGATCGCTCTTCCGGTCAAAAAAGTCGTTGGACATGCAGCATCCCCGTCGGATGCTTCAGTAGATTTTGTCGCAAAGCCGATGATAATTTGGAACTTCGCACCGACGATGATGTTGTTTGTCTGACACTTGTGTCGTTGGTCCATTCGGAGGCATCGACGATCGTCCGACTACGAAGTGTCGTCGCACGTACAACATCCTCGTTGGATGTTTGTGTGGTTTGAGTTGGAAGTGCGACGACTCCATAACATTTCACTGATGAGAACGTTGAATGTCCACCGATTTCGTCGTCGGTGGAAAGCTTGGTATTCGTCATAATTCCAAAGATGATAATATTTTTATCAAAAAAAAATTATTATTATCCAGTCATTGATATGTACAGTGAATGATATTCTATCCCCAGCACCTACCAGTAGGGGGCATAGGTTTGAGGCTAATATGAGGTGCATGGTTTCAAGCTAATATGATCAGGTGCACCATGGTTGAGATGGTCCAACTCCCTAGTCTCACTCTACGACTAAGCTCATGCCATATCTAAATGAAAGACATCTCAAATACATCATCAGTGGAAAGCTGTAAAATGCCATTTTCATGCATAAGAAAGACATACACAATTGGGCACAATCACCAAGAGAACGGTAAAAAGTGTGTTTGAGATCATTGTCCTAATTGTGGTGTGGTTGACAAATTTACGGTGATCTCTTCATGACCACACCACAATTAGGACAATGATCTCAAACACACTTTTTACCGTTCTCTTGGTGATTGTGCCCAATTGTGTATGTCTTGCTTATGTATGAAAATGGCATTTTGCAGCTTTCCACCGACAATGTATTTGAGATGTCTTTCATTTAGATATGGCATGAGCTTAGTCCTAGAGTGAGACTAGGGAGTTGGACCATCTCAACCATGATGCACCTGCATATGTATATAGTTTTGTGTTTTCATTAAAGAATTTCATTTAATTTTGAGCATTTTGGTTAGCAAATCAAGGGTGCACTTTACATTCTTGTTGTTATCCAATTCACTTACTTTAGCTCTGTTTATTTCTTTAGATTTGGGGTCTAGAGCTCCTCCCTAAGTAGAGATTGTTGGTTTTGTCTCCCTTGCTTTGGCTGGAGAGTTTCTTGCTATCTCTGGTAGTTTGCCCTCATAGTTCAGCTTCTCTATTAGTCGGACTGCTATTTTCCCTACCTTCTTCTCCAAATGCTCCTCCTCTTGTTTCCAAGATTTTTCCTTTGCCTTCTACTCAATGGCCCTTGGTTGTGCCTTCATGCCCTCTTAATGTCTTCACTGGGTTCATGTTTCCTTCAAATGATGGCTTCTCTATGTTATGCAATATCCATCTTGGATCTTGCAACATCAAATTCTAGCATGGTTGATGTTGATGCGAGTGATTGGATAATTGTTTTTTATGACATTTTTTCTTTGAGTAAGAAGATACTTCTCAAGCAGTTTGGTGTTGTCAAAAGATAAATAAGTTGTCAAGAAAGGTGAGGGCTAAAAAGAATCTTTAGATTAATGTTTCTGACTGTGTTGGTTATTGTTGATGTGGTTTTTCATTGATTTTCTTTACTTATTCTTCACCAATAGCCTATTTATAACAACTTTATCTATTTGGAAGTGGGTCCTCTCTAGAACCTACAACCAATCTATCAAAAGAAAATACATATTGGAACATGCCATCACAAAAATATGTCATTTTTATATGTAAAACTAGAATGTTCAGGTTTTCTTGAAAACAATCAAATTGAAATTCTCATCTTGGTCTTACAAGTATTAGGGTTTTTACCTAGCAGGATGCTCCTCACAAGGACGATTTTATGTTGTCCAGACTAGCTCACCCTGGAAAAGCCTCAAGATCTGCGACAAAAGTTAAAGAAACAATAATAATATCCTCTAGTTCATATAAGAAATTATTTATAGTGAGTGTCCTTGAGATAAAAGAGCATTTACATTAATGTAGTTGTTTGTCTCAAGGGTAAATCGATGATAGATTCCTCTTGGGAGGATATTCATATCCCCCTTCTTAACCCATCTTCGTATCCATCGATCCTCTTTATCCCTTACATAAGAGGAGCCTATAACAAAAAAAACATAAAACTCAAGCGTCAGTATATGTCATTGACAACTCCTGTTTTATGAATTCTTTCAAATTTGTCTTCGCTAGAGTGAGCTTGCTAATAGGCTATTTCTATATACTAAGAATTAAATTGCTGAAATTCCATGACTTAGACCATAAAGACACATAGACCGGGTTCAAGTAATGTATACGAGAATTAAAGGACAATGGAAACTTTTCCATTGTCTGTAATAGATAGCAAGAAGGAAAGATTATTATCTATGTAACATCTATTTGACAATTTTGGATTCATAACTTTATGTATAAACATATACAACCATGGTATATTACAAAATGACATAAAAAATCCATTTCATGTAATCAATAATTTTGTACAAAGGGGAGGAAGCTAATCATGTCACCCTAAATATTAACAAACAAGTATTGAAGGAATGCTGACAATAAATATGATAAAATAATGCTTGGTTTAGAGGATATAGCTAATTCACTCCTCAATTTAAAAGAAATATCAAGTAAAATTTAGTACTTCTTTTAAGTTGATCACATTATGATGTAGCACATTAATCAATACTACAACACTGCCACTAGAAAAAGGCAGCAATCTGTCAAAAAGAAATAGTGATAAATGATAGGGATATAAACTGTGCTGAAATGGTTTTGTAATATTTAGCTCTTTTAATATAAATCCAACTTTTATTTCGCAAAAAAATATATTGATGAGTAAAATGGTTAAAAAACGGAGTTTTTTCTGTATATTGAACATGGAAGTTTCAATGATGGTGTTTTGAGATGGATAATTGGAATCCCACTATTTTCCCTAGATTGTTTTAACCAAAATTTTGAACATGATTCCATTTAGTTTGCACTCCATGGTTCACATGTTATTAGGATTAATGGTTATGTTTCCATGGTATTTGGATCCAAGCAAAACAAGTTCAATTAATCAATAAATGAAGTTTACTTGATACAAAATGTTTGTATATAGATATGGTATACGACATACATGGTGCATGGCAAATCACAAGTTCTTTGATGATTGATTGACAAGAAATGGCAGATCTACTAACAAGTTTCTTCATGTTCTTAATGGTCCACAAGTTTACTGTTTGCAGATTACGTTTCATAGTCACAGGTTGATGGATCACATAGATCATTAATTATAGATTATTTCAAGTTGTTCATGGTTTATTGTCACCTAGTTTCTTACCTAATTTTGCATTGTTTTCTACTTTATTTCCTAGCATTCATCTGCACTTGAGTCATTCCTGTGTTGCTTCAGATATGTTGTTCATGATTTATCCTCAGCTTCCATGGTTAGTACCGATTTTCGATTTGACTCAACATAATTCCTAGTTGTGTATTGTACTTCACACATCACACAAAAAGGGTTATTTTAGGAATTAGGATACAATATAGTATTTTATAGACCTAATATCTAGGTGATTAAACTTTCACATATTGATGTATCACAGTTAGTTATTTTATAATTCCATGTGTGCTTAATGTACCTAGTTTATGGAGTGATTACATGTTTGTTTGATTGGAGAAAATTAACCAGTCCAATTTGTAGGCTAGGGTTGTTATATTGTTGGTAATAGGGTTTGGTACATACATTGAATTAGAAACATCTTTTATTGATTAATATAGATTCTAAAGATTTTCTTTTATGAATTCTGGTGTCTTATTTAAAAAATCATACCAAGACATATGTATTGGAGCCAGTGTTCCACAAGGACATTTCCTCCCCCAAAACTATTTGTTTTTTAAATGGGGACACCTTCAGAATACAGGGACTTGGATGGGACGTCCCCCTTCCGCCCCAATGCAATCCAATGACATCATCTTTGAGACATCTCTAGGACATCCTTGAGACATTTGAGGGACTCCCAAGACCCTCCTGACCATCTCAGGGACATCCAAGCATCTCCCATAGCCAAATAGCCCATAAGTGAATTTTAAAAAAATCATAACTTTTTTTCAAACTCCATGCCCAAGGTCAAACCGTCACAGCCTATGGGCCCCACCCAAACCCCACCAACTTTATAAAACTACCTCCTATTTTTGTTTCAACTCACAAAAACAAAGAGCAAGAAGTTGACAACTGTGAATGTGAGAGTGAGAGTTGCAGGTGCCAGGTGAAAAAGTGAGAGTGCAGAGCAAGAGGGTTGAGGAGAAGTAAGAAGAGAAGTGATGCCAAGTTGCCAATTTGTAATGGTCTACCCCTGTTTTGAAACCAATTTCTTTTGCACCTTTTCAAATATGCTTCTTGACAAACAATTTACTTGAATGCTCTACTGCTAATTTTCAGTTTGTCTTTCTTGATTTTGTGAATGCCAATATTTGTTTGCTGATACTTTTGAGATGGCATTTTGGCAAACAACATGCATGCACTGAAAGGGTTTCAATTTGGAATTGATAGTGCAGATATCACTTTATAATAATCAAGATTTGCATTCACTGAAATGATTTTAATCAACTAAAGAGCAATGTTCATGACTTACAAGTAATAAAAAAACTTACAAGGATGAGGCATATTCATGACTTACAAGTAATAAAAAAACTTACAAGGATGAGGCATATTCATGACTTACAAGTAATAAAAAAACTTACAAGGATGAGGCATATTCATAACTTTTGCAGTCCCACCTTGGATATCAACACTAGAAGCGACTCATATTGTTTGTGTACAGACAAGACAATTTGGGAGTTCATTATACCCAGCAACTTGTGGTGTTGTTGTTCGTGTTGGCTCTATTGGACTCTGCAATTAAGATTCAATATACATTATTCAATAAGATTAACTGTGCAACATAATGAAATATTGAAAAGTGTGTTATCTTGTTGAGCTTCGCTTGGTTTCGAGAATAGTTTAATATTCTCTACTTAACAGGGCCAACCACGTGAAGGTAGAAGCTCATTTGGCCCCTCCCCCCCCCCCCTCCTCCCCCCTAACATCACTCTAAATTCCCCGTTAACATTGAAAGACCAAATGAATTCAACCACAAAACCATAGCCTAACAACAACAAAGATCCACCATAACATATGAAGATTACCTAAGACAATGCAAATCAAATGAAATCACAAAGATTATACTATCACATGTCCAATAGGGTTTGGATCTTCATTCTTCCTATCTCCATTGATCTTGTTTGATATAGTTGCTCTTAGACTTTATGTGTGCACAAGAGCTCAACAAAGAACGGAAATGTGGTTGCAAGTAGGATCGCATATGAAAGTTCAAAAGCGTAGTGTAGTCGAGTCGTAAGTGGGGGGTTTGATAATGAAGGAAGTATCCTCTTATATAGAAGACACTATAAGAAATGGAGGGATAAGATTGAGAGGTGTAAAAGATAAATGGTCGGCTATGATTAAAGGGTAGGTAGAGAAAATATGAAAATAATGAAAGGGTAGGTTGTGTATGAATTAAGAGATGAATGACATGTGTTATGGGTAGAAAAGGTTAATGAATTAATTAAATAAATAAAGATTTATTTAATCAATAGGGGAAGTGGGATTAATTAAATAAATAAGATATTTATTTAATTTAGGAAAAAGGATAATTTAAATAAATAAAGGTATTTATTTAAATGAGAATTAAGGCTAGAAGAGGATAAATGAATTAATTAAATAAATAAAGATTTATTTAATTAATAGAAGAATTAGGCTAAAATAATTAAATAAATAAAGATATTTATTTAATTAGACATGACAATTTTAGGTGTCTACAGTATTAATAGCTAAATAAATAAATTTGAATAGCAAATGAATACCTCCACTACTAGGATGCACATCCGGACCTTCATGTGCAGGTGGTGTTTCACGATTAGCGGGTTGCATTCCAAGGTCATGCACATTGTTATTATTGCTTGTTTACTTAAAACAAATATAGTCACTTTATGTTGGAACTCAACATCAATTAGATTATTGGTAAAGTATTCAATTTGAAACAATTTCCATTTAGCATATTTACCTATGTGACGGATGCACTCGAATGTTGTGTATGTCCACTCAATTCTCGTAGCCGATCAACCACGGCTGAATAGCCTTGCTGGTAGGTAATTCTCTTGTCATCTTCTGTGGGCGCTCTATTGAATTCAGAGCCCTGCATTTTTGCTTGGTACCGTGAATTTTGCTTGCATTGTTTGATTAAAAAAAACATTTACAATTTATTAATATTTTGATGCAATATTTCGTTTACATGAGATACTTACAATTCATGCAGCAAGTTTCATGTAACCACCAGAGCCGAGTTTGTGTTGCCCGTGCTTTTCTTGTCTTGCCTTGGTTGCCTTTGACGTGTCACTCAGTCTATAAAATGTTTGAAATTTGTTAGATTATATAAATATAAAGAGTAATTAATTAGTACATAATTACATTCTTAATAGTATCACGTACCTTCTTCTGGCATCTAGTGGTGTATTTCCTTTTTTCCTTTCAATTCTCTCCTTGGCATCCAAAATCTAGTCCTTCCACTCCCTCTCTGGAATCATGGGGGGACACTCGTACTTTAGGTTCCTCTCTAAATGGGTCCTGTATTGGTCCCTCACATACTTTAGATATGTGCCAGCTTTTGCAAGGAGCTTGGTTTTGTCAAAGGTGTCATTTCCAAACCACTCAACCATTTGGTTTGTCAATTCATCTTTTAACCTTTTTTCTTGGTCATTCCACCTTTTAAAGCAAAAACAAACCTGTTAGATTCAGAAATCAACTGAAGCTACATTTATTACACTTCAAGAAATGGATCAAAGGAAAACTATTCTAGCAATGATATGAAATCAAAATAGTGGATTAGGGTTAGTTCACATATGATGTACCACCTTTTACGTATGGTGGGCCCAAATATCTGCAATGCAATGCCACTAAGATGTTTATAGAAAATATCATTGCCTGCAAAAAATTCATGGGATCATTAGTCCAAAATGAGTGATCATAAAGTAAATTACAATTAGAGTATATATAATAATAATTTTAAAGTACCTGGAACCTTTTATATCTTTAAGGGAATCATTTCTTCGTCACTCACCACCAATGTGGCTTGCAACGTTCCTGTACTAGCAATACGAGAAGATTCAAGAAATGATAGTATGTTATCAGCAGTAGTTGCCTCTGGCACATCCTCATGTGCATCTCCTGCAAAAAATGAATTCAGTATGAAATGGCATTAGAATTCAAGAAAGAACGCTTGAAGGGAAATAAACACATGACAGAAGATAGAGCAAAAGAGGGATCTACCAACAGTGGGCGGGCCAATATGATGTGCAGTAGAGGATGTTTGCATGCTACGTGTTGCCGATATTGCAGTCGACAATATAGGTGAGGGTAACCTCTAATGAGGTGGCGGCAACATTTGCACAGTAACATTGACAACACCTAAAGAATAATATATTAAATATATCAAACATTAAATATATGAAAAGTGCAAGAATTGTAAACAAGGATGAACCTTTATTTTGAAAATTGACAGTATCAAGTATGATGTGTTTTGGGTACTCAAAGTGATAAGCCAAGCAAGTGATAATACAAGAAAATCGTCATCACCTGAAGATCCTACAACACCCTGATCGTGGGAACGACTTTCATGAGGGCGGATAAATTGTTGTAAAAACAATGCGTACATATTTTAGTTAAAGACATAAAAGAGAATAAAATATAAACCATTATTGAACTTTTGTTATAATTAAAGCTTTCGTTACTGCTTACTTGCAATTTTTCTATTGTCCAAAGCAATAATTCCACCACTCTCTCGTATTTCATCAGTAATAGGATTCCACAATCTCTTTTCTAATTTTTCTAAGAGGCATTTTAAAGAATTTCATAAGGTGTGTGGAATCTTCGGGATCATCATTGCTTAACCCTAATGATTCCACATCCCTAGAAAGGTGCTCAGGTATTGCAACTCCCTTTCCCTTTCCCCGAACATTTGTCTATGTCAAGAATATTATTAGCAATTATAAAATTAGTATAAATCACTAAAAAAAAGAACATAATAATGTAACAGTTTGCTTCTATCTAATTTGTACAATTACAATTAGGTTTACCTGCTCGGTAGAAGTGTCGCAAGCTACATCCCTATCTACGATATGTGATGGATCCATGTCGCCCTGTGAGAAAGAAAAAATATAAAAAACGTTAGCGAAATTAAACCAATAGACTTAGCAAAAAAACTTCATAATAAAATGATATATTGGATTCATTAATTGGAGGTTGGTTAATTTAAATGGTATATAGTACATACCACCCCCATGATACTATCTTTGTTTTTATCTATACGATTCAAACTGTAATCGATTAGAAGCTCTTGGCCTGCAGCTATTGATTTTATCGCACATACAAATACATGATTTCCCTCGCGCGCCTCAAATATGCAATTGGGTTGTTTATTAGTTGGCCCAGGTCGCGTACTATTTATAAAACCTGCAAAATCCCTGTTGCTTTTGGCCGGCCATCAATGTATACAACCACTCGTTTACTTTGATCATTATCTTTCTGTTGTATATAATTTGCTGACAGTGCATACCTATGCATACTTTTTTTATATTTAACAGTCTGCATCCAATTATTTTAATTGTAACAAGGTCCAACAAACTCCATCAATTCAGCAACTCTATTGTAACAGACCTTTATGTCCTCCATGGAAAATAAGCCTAAACCATGTAACGACGAAGGTGCTATGTGATATATCCTATCGTTAACACAAAAATCGATGTTTATTGGAGGAAGTTCCTTGGGCACCCATTGTTTCTGTAGATGTATGTACCTTAGTGGCACCTCAATGTTACCTTTGGTCTCATCATCATAAGAACATGACCCCCCTTGAGCAAGGAAAAATTTCATGCGTTTATTGAATTTTCTTCTAATCTTTTGACCTCTTGTTGATCTCCCTATTGTAGACCTACTACATGTGTCACTTTCATTTTCTATTCCTGCATTTTCTCACTCAACGAGGACAAATCTGACAAATACCTATTTGGGGGTACCTGCACTCCATGAAATGAGAGAGTTAATTGGTAATGAGAGAGAAATTCTGCAAATGAGGGTAATGTTGATGAAGAAGTCAACCCTAAAGTTGATTTTGGGGTTAAAATTGGAACAAGTCCAACTGGGGCCTCAAGTGTTGATAATTGTATTAGATTTGTTGCTAATGTCGAGGTTTGAAAAAATGAGGAAGTTTGTTTTCCAAGTAATTTAAAAAAAAAAATTGTTTCTATAGGGTGTATTGACTAGTTATACCTGTCCATCCATGAGACTGTGCAAGATCCTCGTCAAAGGGGTTCAGGGTCATGTACAATGTAACTCAATTATCTTATGTTAGCTAAAAATTACATAGTACACAACATGAACTTTGTAGACAAAAAGAGTTTTAAATAATAAAAAGATGTTGTCATCAAAATCATTGTAAATTTTGTAATTCCTTACCTTTACTTTATATAGATATGCAAGATCCTCAACTAAATGGTTGATGATGTCTGTAGTCAACGACCTGTTCCCACCGAAGGTGACAGCATCACACAGGGACTATACCTGAAATCAACACCATCAATTGAGCATCATAAGCATTACTACATTTGTAAGTTGATAAACAATAAATACATATGTATCAGAAGCAACACATGATGTGTCATCATATATGTAATTGAGCATCACAATTAGCATCACATATGTGTTATCATAAACATGTAATCCATCACATATGTATCATAAATCACCATCCATCACATAGGTAATAAACAATCCACATTCTATAAATAAACACAAAGTTCAAAAAATGTCACATGCATCATCATAAACATGTGATCCATCACATATGTATTTTAAATCAACATCCATCACATAGCTAATAAACAATCCAATTTCCACAAATAAACATGTGATCCTCCTCCTCCTCCTCCTCCTCCTCCTCCTCCTTCTTCTTCTTCTTCTTCTTCATCATCATTGAGAAACTGTCGATCATGATCATCATCCACTTCATCTTCTACTTCTTCGGTATCTTCTTCTTTCATCACATTATACTTTATCGGCCTTCCTCTTGGATCATGTCTAACAACAAATGACCAACCCGGTTTATGTGGAACCTCTGAGTAAAATGCTTGCTCACATTGGCTTGGAAGAACATAGGGCTCATCCCCAACTGGTTCAAATGACCTTGTATTTAGCATTATAAAACCATTATCATGTTCAATAACAGTTCCATCAGGATCATTTTTATTCAATCGTAGCCTATACCATTTGACGACGAACAAAACTAATTTGAAGGAATTAAAGTCACATTCAAATATATCATCCAAAATGTCATAGTATCGATTTTGAGACTGTTGAGGATGTATGTCATTTCTCAATGAAATATTTGTCACCTCAAAGATTGCAGTGATGCCAGAATCAAAAGTTTTCTTCATGTCATCCAACTTTTTTATGCGAAATTTATGACCATTGCAGCACATAGCATTGTGGTGTTTGACCTGCGATATGTCAAACATGTAAAATTTAGTGCATTGTGAGTTGACAAACATATGGGTGATAAATAAATCTATATGTACCTGTTTATCTCTTAAACCATATGCTAAATCAATTTCTCTTTGCGTAACATTGGAATCTCCATTACGATGAGCTTCTTTAACCAATGAAGTCACACCTTCCCATGTTAACGTGCGTCCAGAATATTGACAACATTCAATCCATACGGTCATCCAATCAAGATTGTTTGCAATATACAAATGTAGTGCATCCCACTCTCGACCAACTGTACAAAAAATAAATAGACGTCTTACAGTCAATTTATTTTGAAGATTAAGAATTAATTAACTACAATAACATCTTATAATTAGCTCTCATTTTCCTCAATCTACCTTTCCCCATCAAGTACTCCCCTTCGAATTTGTTAATGGTGCTGGGATCCCAAATGCGATCCACGTGGATCTTTGTTGCAAACTTAGGAAGATATTCAAAAATGTACACCATAGTCTAGTACACCATATATCCCTCCACCATAGAACCCTTAGGATGTAGTCTTTGTCGAACCAAAGCCTTCAAAAATTTCAAGTGCCTCTCAACCATCCACATTGACCTAGTGTGTACAAGTCCACACAATTCAATCTCCTCAACTTGGTGTATGAGGTAGTGTTCTTGTGCATTGAAAAAAGTTGGAGGTAGACACTTTTGCATTTCACACATTAAATGAGGAATTTTTCTCTTCCAATATTTTATATCGTCTTTATGGATTCCTTTACATGACAACCACCTACAAGATATTCAAGACGCAAAAAAATATATTACATAACAAGTAAAACAAATAGAAATATAATATCTATACAACGAACTGAACAAATATCACTACTTACCTCATGTATTTTCCAAGATCATATATGACTTGCTTGACATTATTGTCGAAGTCGTCTGGGAGAGATAGAGGTAGAACGTACTGCAACAATTATAAAATTATCTTTTCATTTTTTTGTAACATAATACAATGAAAAGTACACGTACGTGCAGTACTTAAATACATACTAAAAACGCAAGAACATGAATTACCTTAATGAAGGTATGCCAATAATGTGTTTTCATCCCTGGCCCAAATTCACTTTTCTTTGATATGAGATTGTTTATGTTCGCAGCAAATCCTGTGGGAAATCGAATTTTTTGTATGAATTCTTTTATAGCATTGCTTTGCTGGTTCGTTAATAACCAAGAAAGCTCACTTATATTAATCTGGTCTCCATGGCTATTTGATTGAATGACATTTATCATTGCATGATTGGAATCCTGAATGTCACTACATATTTTGACAATTTTTTCTTTGTCACACCTTCCATCCAATATTTTCCATATCATCTCTGTTATATTCTTTCCAATATGCATACTATCAAACAAATGAACAATTTGTAACTGCTCGTAGTAAGGCAACCTACTAAATTGTCGGGGATAACGTTTTAGTCCCTTAGGAAGGTGGTCATTTATGCCTTCACGACCTTCATGATCATCAATCACATCATCAGTAAACAAAACAAAATAGAAAAGATGTTTTATGAGAAACCAATAGATGGAATGGCATTACCTTGACGATTAATTTTATTATATTCCAACTTCCACAGGTGAGGTGTCATTCTTTGTGGCTTTGATGTATTCTCTTCTTTCCCATTGAAAAGATGTTTTACAGTATTTTGATACTTATGATTTTTGTGGAGAAAGTGCCTATACTCATCAAACACCTGCTTTCCTAAACTTTTTGAATGATGAGATTTCATCTTTGGACCACAAACAGGACATGCAAATTTCCCTTTGTTTGAAGACCTACAAGATAATGTATAATTGGATTAAATATGATAATTTTTTGAATTATAATGTTCATGCACAACTTAAACACTATAACATACCACAAAAATGTGTTAGCCCCAGGGCAACGTGTATTGTCCATAGAAGCATCACATGGAATTGAAATCGTCTTTGTCCTATTGGTCTAGAGACGTCATACATAGTGACACCATTCCATAACTCTAGAAACTCGTCGATAAGAGGCTCGATATATACATTCATATCTTTAACTTGGTACTTACCTAATCGAATGAACAAAAACATTACATAATTATTATGACCATTTTACTGCAATATTTATAATTAAATTTAGACGACTAAATTTAAATGATAAAATACCTGGAACAATCATTGCCAACATTATGTGTTCCCTCTTTATTGGCATCCATGGAGGAATGTTATTGTTGATAACAAAAACAGGCCACACTGAGTAAACAGGTCTCATCTCTCCAAATGGATTGACACCATCCGCTGCCAATGAAAGCCTGAGATTACGAGGTTCTTCTTTAAAGTGTGGCCACTTTTCCTCTATGTCCATAAATGTTGAACCATCCGCAGGCATTCGAATAATGTCATCTCGACTTCTATTGCGTGCATGGTAATCCATAAATTGTGCCAAGCTAGTGCACTTGAATAATCGTTGCATACGTGGAATAATGGGAATATAGCGAAGAACCTTGCGAGGAACCTTTTTTGTTATTTGATCTGTTTGATATCTACTGATATGACATTCAAGGCATTCAGTTCGAAATTCATGTTGTTTGTGATATATAATATGATTATTGGGACAAGCATCTATTGTTTGATACTCCATTCCAATATCTTTCATAACGGCAGATAATTCTCGGTATGAGCGAGGTAGAATATTTGATGGTGGTAACAAAAACTCACCTATCAATCTACAGCAAAAAAATATAATTTGTTAATATAAAGAATATTAATGGTACAACATGATTCACAGTTTATTATGACATATATGACATACCTTAACATATGTGACATTGTTATGTTGGATAAACTATTCATAACCTTCAAGTTCACCAACAACAATACAACGGAGAGAAGAGTTGCCTGCGAGCCTTCGTAAAGGGCCTAAGATGCCTTCTCTAGTATAGGGACATCATGAACAACATCAAGGTCATCTTCATCATCATGATCAGCTGCACAAGTACTAAATGAGTCATGGATCAATGTATTTGTACCACCGTCTTCAATTGTGTTTTCTGGCTCATGATCGTCATCTTCCATGGGATCATTATCTTCAGCTTCGATATTCACACCTCCATGTTCATCCACTTCGAAAACCATATTCTTCGGGTTGTGTTGATCCATACCATGTGCTCCGGGGTGCTCGACCTATATAAAATTGATAAACATAAATAAACCATGATCATGATCTCATCATCACGTGATTTATTATGTATATAAATTGTTAAAACGATATAATGAAAAACTTACCAATGGATGATAATCATGTCCACCTTCAATGTGACCATGCAGCCTACAATGTTTCTTCGTTGTTTTGATTAGAAGTCTTCTAGTCTTTAACTCCTTACAAATTTTACACGGACAATAACATTTTCCATCACCTTTTCTTTTCAAGTTAGACCACAATCTAGCAGTTGTCTCCTTATTTTGTTGTTCGTTGATATTGTCTGACATGGTCTTTCTTCATAGGCAAGAAAATTGGGCTATAGAACTAGTTATATAGAAGTTGAAATGTTAGTTATGAAATCACGTTTCAGTATAATATACCGAATCAAATTACTTGAAAATAGAAATTATCATCATTGAACCAAAACCATTTAACTCTTCTTTTTCATCTCAAAACATATCTAATGGCTTTGTGGTATGCAATCCTTGTATAAGATATTAAGTTAACTGATGTCTAATTGGGGTAATCCATGAGTGTCTAATGTGAATTCAGTATCCTAAACATTGGAGAGACCTTATCTGACTTGCCTAATCAATGTGGTTGTTGTCCTAATATGAGATATTGAGTTCTACCCTTGCCTCTGCATCAAACTTCTCACATCATGTTTCTTCAACAAAACACACTAATATGAATTGAGCCAACAACATGAGGATAGGGTCAAGTATCATGGCAACTAATCATAATACGTGAAGACGGGGTTCACACATAAGTGTTGGCTCTCAAAAATGCCACACTTCCAAAATTGTCAATCTCAAGACTTGTCCTATTGGGTGAGCACTCATTGATGGCCACAAGGCCAAATCAATGTATGTAGGCTTCGAACTCCTAACTCTAGGCTAGGAGGACCCTACAGAAGGTCTATGAACACTCACTTGGTATTACAATAGAAAGAGCCTTCCTCTAGAACTTTGTTTGCAATGCACACATCAATATTGGTAATAATTGTTATGATGGATGGTCTATTAGGATGGTATATAAAATGCTTATTCTTTTTCCACCCTTTGAAACTACAACAAGGTATTTGTGGTGCAGGTGCACCAAGGCAAACAAATTCAAATTTGAAGACCTTTGAGACCAAGGAGGAGTGTCCAACATCAAACAAATTCAATAAAATCAATTATGAGATCCTAAAGCCAATAATGGTTTTTGAAACTAAAAAAATGCAAAAGTTGTCAAATTGTCCTGAAAGTTGTAAAATGTTGTCAAATGTTGGATATTGGGTCAAAACACCCAAAAATGGATTTAGGAGGGTTTAGATTCATCAAATATGCCAATAAGGATGAAAATCCAATAATTGTAGGTTTTATTCAAAAAGTTGTCAAGCATTTGCAAAAAATGTAAAATTCAAATTTTCAAGTTCCAACGGTTAGGAAGAATTAGGAGGGAAAAGCAAGTTTTAACTGTTTTAGTGTTAAATAAACTTTGTAACCAACTATATGGTGGTTGAACACACTTTGAGAGTCTATTTAAACCATAGACATGCTTTGTAAGGCAGATTGAATGCCAAGGAGTACGAACTGTTGTAGAAACTCAATGAAAATTCAGAATTTTGGAGTAATTTCTCATATTTTCTATTCTTTGTGAAGGTTTACTTTAAATTTGTTCATTCCCTAACATTGTAAAGCATTTTTATCAAAATTACACACCTCTGTGGATGATTTAAGTTCATTATTCATTCTGAAATTCTGTTATAGGGCTGACTGTCATAACTTTTTGAGTATTTTCCTTTGGTAACTTTGACAAAATTCAATCATGGGGTCATTCCATGAATGTTGAACCCTATTTCTCATGGGATGACTATTTTATAACATTTATAATACATTCTAACAACTAAAATGTGCAATTGAGGGGTTTAGTGCAGGTGATCACCATTTGAAGGAGTGAGAAGCCTAGTGAAGAGGCTCGTTAGGGTGAAGGTTGGAGAGATCTACCTACATGAGGGGTAGTTTTTATGATTTGGAAATTGGTAAAACACCTATCTAAAGGTGAATCAACAACCAATTTGATCCAGGAGTGAGTGGACATGGGAGATTGGAGAAACCCTAGATTTTAGGGCTTTTTTATGAAAATTTGGGGCTTTTGGGGTTAGAGGCCTCACAAACTGAAATTGATTGTGAATTCCTTCATCATTTTATATTTAGAAAGACTTTTTTTTAAGGTTATAAGTACCCAAAAGTAATATTTCTTGTAGTTGCTTTGTTAATCTACCATTCTAGTTGCTTGAAAACGAAGGACAGTGTAAAAACATAAGATACTTTCCAAAACAACTTGCTAAATGCTCTGAGTATGTTATAGAAAATCCAAAAGGGTATCCAAAAATCTATTTTATTTGTCTTGTGTCTTGTAAGTTTGTAGAGTTATCATTAAATTTATCTCATTGTAGGGCTAATAGGGGCTCTAGGGCTAGTAGGAGGAAATTGGGGTTTGGGCATTTGGGTATTGAACAGAAGGCCAAAACTAGTTTGAACCTTTCATAATAGACCTAATTACACCTTCTAAACCATCATTTTCATTTGGGAAGGTCTTGTTTCATAATTGGCCCATTTGAACCATTTGGGGTGTTTGTAGGCTTAACGGGATCTATCATTTCCTACCTTGTATTTCCCTTATATTTTACAAAGTCATATATACCTGTTTGGGCACTGTCTTATACCACCATACCTCTGCCAATTCTGCATCAATTTGACTATGACAATCAAATACCCTTAAGACAGTCATAGAAATTTAATCTATTTCATTTGGTTTTGATTGACAAACCCTTCCGAAGGTTGCATAGGGTCCCCTCACCCCTCTCTCTATCATCAACCACTTCAAAATACCCATCGCTTGGTCTTCCCACCAAATTTTTCCCTGATATGATACATAGCATGAAAAAAGGTCTATCATTGAGCATGATATGATACATAACATGAAAAAATGCACATAGAACCCCAATTTCATTAAGCAAAACTCTTGGATGGCATGCCAAATCCCTATTTATTCCCATCCAAGTGTGTTACAACCTCAAACCACCATAAACTAACTTTCCAACCATATTTTTAAGAAGTTTCTACAAGAAATGCAAAAGTTGTCATGGCAATATGACAACTTTTTCCCAATGGATCTCAAACTTTCACAATTAGGTCTCTATTTGTTGTTAGAATGCAATCTATGACTAAGTATTAGAGGATCTTACTAACTTGGGTATCATGCTCTTATGTGTCTCTGACATGACTCCTAGTAACTATATAAGAATCTTACTAGTCCTAGATCTATGCCTTGTCTTTTTGATATGGTTCCTAGTGAGAATATATGAATCTTACTAGTTCTAAATGTCATAACTTTGTGTTTTGCATGCTCCATGTGTGTTACCAATGTTACTCATATTACTCACTTTGTACTTCCCTTTTATCTCAACATTGTAGATTGACAATATCATAAGTCTTGGGAGCTACCACCTTTCCAAACTTGTAGACATCTTGACTCTTCAATATCTTGGTGAAAGAATATTTGGTTTCTCCATATTTTCCAAAGAGTAAATGTTGATTGTAACTAGGTAGAATGCGGAATCCGCCAAGGGATGGGCCCTTCTCCTCTCACACTACTCTTAGGGTTGGGCCCTTCTCATCTCACACGCCACTCTTAGGGCTGGGCCCTATAAATCACGCACTCCTTAACACCACGCTACTCCTCAATACCACACTACGTGCAAGATAACATGCTTACATGAATAGGGCCGACCCTATCTAATAAAGGGTTTCGATTAAAGTGATGCAAATAAATTAAAGGTTATTAATTCATCATAAGCCAACTTGATTAGGAGTGGTTGCTCTCTTATAAATAAGACATATACCTCTCACAATATCATCAATGCAGTTTCAAGTAAATGTGAAATGTATCCTTCTTGGGTAGCGAACTCCTTTGCAAGTAGCAGATCACAGCGAACTTCATCCATAGGCAGCAGATTATCAGTTAGGTCATAGCGAACTCCATGTATGTGCAGATCTAATTGGTGATCACAGTGAACTCCATGTATGTGCAGCAGATCTAATTGGTGATCACAAGTTATCATCAAAGACAGGGATCTCCATTGAAGGCTCAAGCAAAGGACTGTGAACTAGTTGAAAGGTGCATGCACAACAAGACAAGTTAGAAGGACTGTAAAACATGATCACTGTCAACAAACTAGTTGTGTAGTCTTCTATATCATCTTTCTTGTGACTGCAACTTCTATACTCCAGATAAGTGTGTAATTGTCAATTGAATCTAAAACCATAATCAGATCTGAGGATCTTTTCTAGCTGGGTTTTTCCTCCTAGGAGGTTTTCCCAGGGTAACTTTGTCTTGTCTCTTTTGCATTCATTTCTTACTATGCTTAAATCTAATCAACCTAGTTAGAAACAAATTCTGATTTTCTGAGTTTCATCTAATCTAAAAGTACTAAAACTAACATGGTATCAGAGCTATAGGCTAGATCAACTTTCAATTTTCAGAATTAGTACTCCTTTATTTCCATATTGTTGTCTCATTCACAGGTCAGGTTAATGGGGCTGGAAGTTGAAGATAGGCTTGATGAAAATATCAGAGATAGGTTCGTACTAACCAGCGATTAGATTTAATCATGTAATTTCAGTCTCTTGTCCTTTCCTTCTTTGGTGACATGTTTGTAAATATAAGGATCTTTCAATAAGACGACTTTGATAACAATGAAAACATTAAATGTTAAATGAACGAATCTTCTATTTTAGTCCTTGTTAAACCGAATATTATAAGAGGATGCTTGGTTAATTAAGATTGTTGTTAAGGGCTTATTATTTTTGGTTGTAACTTTATGTAGTGGTTAAGATCTGATTTAAATAAGAGTTGCAGATCTGATTGTGAAAGAGTGTCTCTTGCCAAAGAACATACATGATGAGGAGGTGTGACCTCTCCCTCATATTGAGAGACATAAAGGAAAGAAATCAAAGCATCCAGTGTATCACCTTGGATCGGATCGGATCATAACTATTTTTAAGTTACAGGTAGTAACATCTTTGTTCTAGGTGGTATGCATGGGGATGTGCTTAGTCCATGCTTAATATATGATACCTAATAATGATCTTATGCAGAATTTAATAATAATATTAATATGGATTGCAATATGTATGACAATTATACTTAATTTCATATATATTCATAATACATGACAAGTTAGTATACTTATAGCCTAATACTTGTTACTACTGTCAGTATTTAAGAAAGTTGAGAATGGAGTTGTTTCCAAAGAGGGGCAGTCTAAATCCAATCAATAGGATGATTCCCAAGATAGGGTAAGGATCAGCGTCCCGTAAACTTTGAGGGTATGGTCCCAAGATAAGGTAAGGGCTTGGAACTGTAAACCTTGAGGGAGCCTATTGTATCTTGGTCTCTGAGCGCTTTGGTAACATAGCAATCCCCTTCTTCCTTAGAACTGAAGTAGTAACGTAGGTTGACACTTGCATTAAGAATTATGGATGATAAAATTAATTATCTAGTATGATTTAATTAGTTCTCTAGTATGGTAAATGAACAATTTACTTATCAATAATTGATAAATTAATTGAAGTCATAAGTATTTTGAAATAAATTAAATTATGGTTAAAACAGACCTAAACCTAATAGGGGAAATTTTGTGTATGTGCATGTCTGTGACCTGATCAATTAAATACTAAAATTAAATATGGAAGTATGCCCACATTAAATATCTAGTGCTTAATTGTTCCAATGAGTGAGATCAAAACAAAGAAGAAAAGATGAACTTCATATATTTGTAAAGACATTGCAAACTTGAATACTTCCTCTCTGTTTTGAACTTCGTTTAATTTGTGTGTGCCTTTATCTATGTGCGTAAGGGAAAATAAGCCAGTTACATAAGTATCGCTGCTAATTGAGTAAATTAAGTATTCATTAATGCCATAAATAAGTGAGTTAGGAATTTATTGTTCAATGCTTGTATTTGTTGTTGGATATCTAGAGGTTGATCTGAAATCCTTTATCAGAATTATTTTATTATATATTGTAGCTTACTAATTGCTATTGATTCATGGAAGTATAGGCTCTCACTATCATTGCTTGGTTAGTATCTTCATTGGTAAGTATACTTCTTGTAAACATTCTATCAGTACTTCCTCACGTATGATCTGATTGAGTTTTTAACTATCAATTGAATGATTCTATAATAGTTACATAAAACTGACTTTTCAGTTGAGTATTTACTATCATGAAGTGTGAAGTATGGCGATATACAAGTTTTCAAGGTTATGTGTTACAGGCTGGCTCTTTTTAATTTGTGTCATAGGGAGCCCTATGACCTTCAATAAAACTCTTGGTATAAAAGAGTATTTGATAAGCCTAGGGTTTTTGTAAAGATTCTAACGTGTTCCTTAAAGTATTTGAAATGTTAATTCAGATGATCAAACTCTGACATAAAGATAGTCTCATGATTTAATATAAGAAAGAATTAGCTCAGAATTGAGATAGAAGATCTAAACCTAAAATGCATTACTTCTAGGTTAGAAGTGTGGCAAAGATCTAATGAAATGATTCTAAGTCAAGTTTTATATTGTTGTGTTAGAATTATTGATATGGAAACTAACTTGAAAAAGTTGAGTATGTCTGCAGCCAACTATGATCTTGCAGATTCATCTGAATAGAGGCAGGTTGATTGACGAGTGCTTCAACTAAGCATATTGTTGCAGGCAAGCATATTTTGATGTTTGCAAGACAATTGATTATTGGCTTAAGCTGCTTAGGTTCAGATTGGTCAAGATGTGTTATGGACAAGGAAAACACTTCAAGCATTCACCCGCTGCGATCTCTTGGACCTACAGGGACAGTCCTCAGTTGCATTAAGTATTACTGTTGCTAAATACATTGTTGCAAGTGTTGCATCAAGAGAAGTAGTGTGGTTTCTCAAAATTCTTGTTATGTTGTTTTGATTTATTATCAGAATTGTATAGTGATACTTGACAATTCAGTGTTTTATGGCAGGACAATCCTGTGTTGCAGATGTTCTCACCAAGTCTCTTGAAGCTTGAGATAAACTTGGAGCTATGGAGAACACCGCCTTAGTTGAAAGGGAGTTTCAACCTCTGTGATACATTGTGTTGTATCAACCACCATCTGCGGGCAATATAAGGTGGTATTGTAAACTTCTCAGAGAGAAGTGTAATTAGTAACCATCCTCTGCGGGCAATGTAAGATGGTATTGTAAATGTTAAACCATCCTCTGTGGGCAATGTAAGATGGTATTGTAATCTTCTCAGGTAGAAGTATAATTGTTAACCATCCTCTGCGGGCAATGTAAGATGGTAGAAAAGATCCTCTCCACTCTTTGCGGGCAATGTAAGGTGGATCTAGTCTATGCTTGTGTGCGAGTTGGAAGATTATGTTATGTAGTTTCATTCTATGCTTGTGTGCAAGATGGAAGACTAAAATATTTCGATTATGTTTATTTCATTCTTTGCTTGTGTGCAAGATGGAAGACTATGTTTTCATTCCATGCTTATGGAGAGCAATGATTATGTATCTCCACTCTATGCTTGAGTGCAAGATGGAAGATTATGATGTTACAATCTTCTTTGAGAGAAGACTGAGGTAAAGACAATGTATGATCGATATACGCGATTGATGGCATGGAAAGACTCCATGATGTGCATGAATAATTGTGTATGTATTCATGACTTGCAAGTGTGCATCCACTCTCCACAGGCAGTACAAGATGGATACTATGGGCTACTATTTGTGGCTACCTTTTGTGATCCCCTCTTAAGTATATTTGAAGTTGACAGCTAAGTTCAAATTACAATTTAAACATTGTATGTATTACTTAGGGTTGGGCCCTAATTTTGTAACCAGGTTGTAAGATTATCTTTCTCCCTAGTTAAGAGGGAGTGTTATTGTAACTAGGTAGAATGTGGATTCCAATTGCCTTAAGGCAACATTGGAATCCGCCAAGGGCTGGGCCCTTCTCTCACAATAAACCCTATCTTAATTGAGTCAACGAATCCATGACCATCCAATGATCGAGTGTTTGCGTATGCCTACCCACTTGGGGAAATCCCGAATTCTTGAACGCCTGACGTAACCCGGATTGACCAGCCAAAACCAACAGAACCGACAATAGAATCCATGCAACGTCTCTAGCCGACAGCACTCTCAAATAATTGGTTGGCTAATCTTGATGCTGGGCAATCTCTCGGGACCAGTCCAAAATCCAAAATTGCGAAAGCCCTCAGCGTAATTGAAACGTCTACGGAACATTTACTCCAAAAAACAATGGCCATTAATGCCTGTAGCAGTTCGAATACTAGGGAGGAGCTACCTGATGAGGGAAATGTACCACCCCTCGGTAGTTTAAAAAAGAAAACGATATCCAATTGGTTTTCGGATCAAATTTGGCTTAAATAAACTCAGAGATCTTATTGAAAAGATGTGTAAATTTAGAATAGCAATAAACGAAAAAGGGAAAATAAGGAAGATAGATGTAATAATTATAATTGTATTTGTTTTGAATTTTTTCTTGTACTTATGTTTGAAGGTAATTGAAATCAGAATTTAGTCTTCTCGCGTTGTCTATCTTGTGGAATTTAGTATTTGTTATTTATGTTTATATCGCTAAATAGTTAGATGATTTTGGTCTTTGTAGTGATTTGAATGCGAGGGAATTTTCTTTAGGGGAACGGTTGTAAGCAGATCTGGACGGACAATATACCTAACCTTATCAACAATCTCTGCCCAATATACACCACTCCGAATGATAAATTCACTTAAGCACCACATATCTTACAGACACTACATCGACACTGAAATTACATGACTAAATCATCTATATATACCGAGACAATTGGTTTTTGCACATGACGATAGTATTCTCCTAATCTGTGCACAGTTACTATAATCTCAGAATCTCTCCCCGCTCTATCTTTCTTATACCTATTTTCCCATTTTTAAGTTTTTTGTCAAAATCCTATAGCATACGCCACATTGTAAATAATTTCAGTTCTTAGTTTCAAATTCCTGCTCGTTTTTCCTCTTTTTTTTTCATGTGCATCTTCTTTGCTAAAATCGGTGGCGGTGTAAGTAATCCTCCGGACAATTCAGCAGCCCTGCACCAAGCGTGGATCTTTAGAACAGATTATACGAGTGTGAACTTCAACCTAATCAAGAAAATGTTAGCCCATTGCTTATTTAACTATATCCCAAAAATGAAGTACATTGTAAGTCTCTGTATGTCGTCGTGTCTAAAACCTGTGTAACAGACGCTGGATGTGCTTTGACACCTTACGAAAACAAAAAAAGTAGGAAATAAATGGGCTATGAAAAGTAGAACATACAATGGCCATGAAAAGTGAAAATACAAATGGCGGAATTAATAGAGCATTTAGATTCACAACCTTAAGGCTAACTGAATTCTTTCTATTTAACCTCAACGATCAATACTAGTAGTGTGATGAATTGTATGTTGAAAGTTAATAAACTGCTATGAAAATAAACAAAGAATAGCCAGTAGTACAAGTGTAAGTTGGGTCTCATTTTTAATTTCAAATTTAGAATATTGCTACAAATGAAATCAACTTTTGATCGGTCCAAGAATGCAACTTCCTCTTTTATGAATTAGAATTATTTTTTAAGTTAGTTTATTGCTTGCATAGTTGTTTGACATGAAACAGGTCGCTGCGTGAAAACATGATGTTGCATGTTAAACATGATACACAAAAAAAGTTATTATTAACTCCGAGCCTAGGAGGACATCATCATAAATACTATAGTATCATTTATATTTGTCATGTGCATAGAGAATGTCATATTCTAGGCCATATGCTGTCGTATGTTTGGCCATCTCAATTACTCCACCAAATTGAACCTTGCTTGAGCACAATGATGCTTTTGTTCTTTTGTGTTTTTTTGACTCTGAATATTCACATTGAACACAAAATACCAGACATGCTAAACATAATTTACACTCAAAAATGTAGTTTCTGCAGAATTTTTATCCAAACCTAAAACTGAACCATGTGCTTAGATGCCCAACTGCATTAACTTTCCAAGTTCCAATTGTGCTTCTTTGCTCTTTACATTTTGATTGGTACCAAAATGATACAATATAAAATATTACATCTACTTTTGGTAGAGTATATGCATTGGTTACAAATTTCATCCATTCAAGGATATGCTTCTGTAGTCAATTTGACTCCTTGTTATTGATAAATCCTCTGGAGAAACAAAAAGAATTGTGCATGAGCCAAAATTGGAGAAAAGTTGTTCTCAGCAATGGACAGTAAAGTTGATCTGAACCATCCATGCTCCAAATCAACCGAAGTAGCTACACCATGGATCAACATCCAATCAGTGGGGATAATCGATCATCATTTGGTTCAGAAGATTCAGGCAGCAAGCTGTATCCATTTTCTTTCGCCATACCTGCAGTATATTATGAGAGGCAATTCCACAAGTTTAAGCTAACTTAAAAATTTCCTCACCATAAAGTTATATTATATTAACTGCAGGAATGCATCAGACATACCATGATCTTCAGCTTCATGGCCACGCAGTTCCTTTTCTCTATCATATCTACATGTTATATTTTCTTTTCCTGTACCCAAACATTATATCATCACAGACAATTCCAGAGATTAATCTTCATAGCTTCTTTTAAAAGAAAATGGCTCCAATATGAACCACATCAGTAAACCTACCATTTTCATCGTCTTCATTGCTACACAATTCCTCCTCTATCTGGAGATTAACTAACGCTTTCTTTGCATATAGTGTGATGACAACTGTAGTGATTACAGCCACAAACAAACCCACAGTTTCCAATATAATCTGTAGTGGTGTTAGAAGACGTTTTTCATATTTTGCTTCTACTAATTGCCAGAGTAGTCTGCCACTGTAATACCAAAATGAAATTACATAGCCAAATCAGCATTTGATATTTTTGTTTAATTTGCTAAATGGCATAAATTGATACGTCTTTACAGTTCAGAATATCAAAAGGAACACATTTTTTCAGATATTATAATCATTCAATATTGTTAAATATCCAAATAAACATTTGATATTTACATTGACATTAATTCCCATATACTTGCAGCTCAGACTGACTTTTTTATAACACAATTTTTCCAGATTTTATTATCCTTCGATCCAAATAGATAATGGTCGTGGATAGTTGAAATAATCTGAAAATGCAAACATATGCAACAGACTAACATTTGTAATTGCCACCAACACAATTGCACTCCTGTATCCACTACAATGTGCAATATCCTTCACCAACTGGGTCATAATTTTAGAGGCAGATACTATTGCTGTGTTACTACAATATATTGGTGGTGCAGAATTTCCATATAGGTGATGGTTTAGCTGTTTCAAAAGGACATACTACATATCAAAACTAAGCTCAATGAGATTTAGAGTCCGTTGACATCAGATGCTAAGTTATGTATGTATCTTTGCCCAAAACTCTATTGAACCCAACCCATCCATGTATAATATTGATCTTGTCAGTACAATACAGTTTTGAATTTTCGACAAATCAGATTAAAACCCGGAATCTGATCATTGTGCAACCAAACCTGCTTTGTTGGAAGACTGATAAACATTGAACATGTAACCAAAGATAGGAATTTTAACCTTTAAGTGCAGAAGAATGCTACAACATAAAGTCTCACGCATCCAACAAAGCATTCATCCAAATGAGACAAGACATAGGAAATCCTTCTAATTGGAAGATTGGCTATCCTATGCACCTAAATAAGGCAATTTTAAAGGCTTCCAAAGTAGCTAACTTTGTTTTCAATCTACTTTGTTTTCAATGTACATTATCAAAGATTAAACTTTTGCAAGCGAATCTAATATATAATAATATAGATTAAAAACTAATGTCATCTAAAAACTTGGCACACCCAATTTGACCCCGACTCACTAAAACTTGACAAATTTTCCCAACATAGAAAAAAACGCATATTTACAAAACAATCTGAAAAGACAATATAAAGCATAAAACTAACCATAGAGAACTCTAACTGCTAACTGATAAGTACAAAAATACTAAGTAGTTTTTAATTCATTCATTATTTCATGAGACCAAAAATGAAAAAACTCATCACACAATTACACATCATTGATCATTCATAATTCATCATACTTCAAAATATCATATTTCATTAGTTCATAGTTATTACTAATCAGTGTCAAGCTCAACAATTCAGTCATATGATAATAAATCTCAAACATCATGAATTCATGATCACCATAGCCAGAAAAGCATCAAGATTCAAAATGCATCATGGTGGCCAGCAGCCACCACATCTCATACTACCTATTCTGCTGCCTCTTCACATTTGATGAAAGGGGAGTCGTAACCTCTCGTATAAAAGTTTGACTCTACTTGACCACAAAATGGAACATCTCTTCCAAGAATCCGTGCAAGATGATATTTGAAGTGGTCAATACCTCTGATCTTGTTCCAACAATAACAACACACTACTTTGTCTTCTTTCTCCCTGTAGGGTTCCAGGGTTCTGATTTGCAGATGTCATATCTCAACAAATAAAGAATTTGAAACAGTAGCATAAATTTTTTTAAACTAACGATTATAAAATGTACACCCTAGCAGCTAGCTAGCTGGTAATAATAGGGGAGAAAATAAAAAGCAATAAAAAAAACTACAATGAGGGAAAAAAACAAAAACTGACAATAAAAACAAAAACGCTGCCAATAATTAGTCCAAGTTCATGCAAAATCAATCCCAAATGCAGTGAATCTTGTCAACATACAAAAAAAAGGGGGGGGAAGAATTTTTTTTGGAAAAATGAAGTGTTTTGATGTTTTTCTGCCCATGGAACGTATTATGCATTGGTAGGCAATTTTTTAGCTCTGACTGATTATTCTTGAGGACAACTGGCCTTAGCACAAAATTGTATGAAACAACAAGCTGATCAATGCTATAGTGAGCACACATTCAAAGTTGATGACATGTTCTTCTTGTGTCTACAGCCCTACATCCCTTGAGCTTGCTGAAAAATAGAAGTTAGCATCCAAATTTTTATGCAACTTTCAGAATCCTACAATGTGTGGATGAAGTAAGAGGTTTATAAGTTGGATCCTCCTTTCTCCTCCAAGATATATCATGTTTTCCATGTTTCCTATCTAAAGAAAGTCCTTAGCCAGCATGTTAACAAACCAATAACACTTCTTGAATTGGATGAGGAAGTGTTTATCCTCCTAGTGTCAACACACCATCACCGAAGTTTTGGTTTAAAGGAGAGAGTTACAACCAAAGGATGCCACTTGGGAACCTCTTCACCAGCTGAAGCAACAGTTTCCCCAATCCTCAAGGCTATCTAACAGGGGAGGGCATGTTATGACCCTCAAATCCTGACCTTGTAATACTTTAAGCATTGTAATGGTCAACAGTATGACTAGTAGTTAATATTACATTGTGTGAATTTATTCCTCCACATTGCTTGTAATTCATAAATCACTATGATTTATTTGAAGAGGCCTGCAGTTCTTGTGATCAATATAAGCATATTTAAAGCTATTTTCTGAGCATTATGTTATTTTGACATGCATTGTTCTGTTATGCTAATATTTTGCAGGTGAAGATCCAACAGAATCTAGAAGACACTCAATTGCAAACTACTCTACTAACCTATGTGGTTAGTGCTCTATAATATTGGCGGTTCATTACTTTAGCACACATAAATTACAGCATGCAGTCTCAGCCATTGCAGAAACTGGAGTAGCAAAGCATTTTTATCTTACATGGATATCTATAGGCAGCTAAGGGAAATGGGTGAGGAAGGCTAGATGGGACGTAGGGATGATTTGGAAGTTAAAATAGATGGATCTCTTAGTTCTTCTAGAATCTAAGCAATCCTCTTATTTCCTATTATCCTAATGTTGATTCTTTCAAGCTACATTTTACCCGGATGAATAATTTTGCATGTAGAACTGATTCAATCTTGGGCAGTGCAACTGCCATTGGAGCAATGTCTTACTGTGGATTTGTGAAGCAGTGAAGCCATGCAAGCAATGAGCCATGTGTTTAAAACGTTTTTTAGTAAATGCAATTGCTTGCAAACCAGGGAGAATCTGATGCTTACCACACAAAGAGTGTAACGAGGAAAAAAATCTTTTGCTCGAAAAGGCAAAATGGATAAAAGATGATAAGAGCATAATCAAATAGAATTAAAAGCAAATAGACCATAGGAAAAATTGTTTAATTTCTCCAACCTGCTCTGAACACCCAGCTCCAGAAAGCTCCTTTTCTCAGCATGGGTAAGCTTATTCTTGGAGAAAACTAAGATGAAAAGGCTACACACTTACAAGCATCCATTCCTCAAGATAACTCTTAGGCTCTCAAGCTGTCGATATTCATGGCAACATCATGGAAAGAGAGACAAGCTCCTCATTTTGGGAGTATATGATCTGAAACTCCGTGCACAGAGCTGCCAACTAAAACCTCAAACTAGGACTTTATTTGCATCCCACTAAAGCCTCCTCAGAGTTAACACAAAGAACCAGATTTTCCACTCCCAGGAGCACCCTACTTAGAATTCTCTCCTTCACATCTGCATCGGAACCCTAGCCTCCAATGTGGTCTTAAAATCATCCAAAATGGAAGCTCTAGTCGGGTACATTCCTGTATTACCCAGTCCCTCTCGTCCAAGGACCAGCTGAACAAATTCGTGGGTGTGCAAATTGTGGATGACAAAAGTATTTCATAGATGATAATCTGAAACAGCCCCTCCATAAGGCAAGTATCCACATTGCATTACGGAAAAAGGAGGGTCTGAATCATCGAAGCACAAAAATGACTACACAAAAACTGTAGCACAATGCAGCAAGAGACAAGCCTCACCTTCAAAGAAGCCACTCATACACTCCAAACCAGAGCAACTACCTACCATACACACCAAAGACACTTTGATATAAAGGTGACATGAGCAGCGAAGCCATTTGGAAACTGCATAATGATTTTGAAGTCCTCCAGCCTGCCCAAAAGTATTTTCAGAAAATCATAAATATTTGGGGGAAGAATCTAAGGGAGGAGCTAAAATCAGGAGCACAATTTTCCACGTGGAGTAAATTATCTGCTAAGAGAATGGAAGAGAGGCAATCCCATTCCTCCAAATTAGCACTGATCCTTGCAGAGAGGGCAATAGGATAATTCACACATTTGCTGAATGATTTACTGCTTTATTACACTCCCTATACCAGTGAAGAAAAGAAATTTCTCCAAACATTTACTCAAGAGATAAGCCTCCAACAGGATACCACTTGGCTTCCAATCTTATAGCCTAATAATGTTGACATCTTAAGAACCCCTAGCTCCACTTCATTGTTAGACCTAGTCCCAAGGAAGAAAGAGGTGCCTTCACAAGCTGCCTACAGCACGATAAAACCAAAGCGCCCACCCAAACAAACCAAGGTTCTGCTGCATCAAAATTCAACTTTAGGAACTCTCCAAAGCAGACCTCCAAGATGTCCCTAATCATTTAATTTGATGCTTGATTACCTCTTTAATGGACGAATTAAGGCACTTAAAGTAATTTGAATGACAATGAGAGATTCAAGGTTTTCATATCTGGAATGCAAGAATGGAAAAAAAACTCCAATATTGGGAGGTAAAAAAGGTAAATAAAAGTTCCCACTTATTTCGACAGAAGCATGGTTCAATTTTTTAGAATTTCATAGAGCCCACTAAGGTTTCACTCAAACAAGAGTCTAAGCAAACTTTGTGACATTGCAACTAAGGGGATGAAGCCAGTTGCAGTAACAGTCGACTCTATAATATTGGCTTCTAACATGCTACTTTATGAGGGTTCTTATCAATTCTATTGTAATAGAATTATGCATGGTCATGAGAGATGGGTTCTAACATGCTACTCAGAAATGTGGACCAATGAATATTGACTCAAACTAGACAGTTGAATCCTTGTAAATCATCACATAATTTGATAAACTGTGAAAACAACACTTGTATGGAAATTATTAATTCTTGTCAATAACAATGCAACACCAAACTACTATATTTAACAAAACCTTCAATGCAAAATTTTACATAAATGGGTCCAATAATCAGGGAAGGCATGCTCATGCATCAAATTTAATTTCAAATGATGAAGATCTCTGACCTGTAGATGGTAACAAAAACTTCAGGAATTGTTCCAACAAATGAGCCGATTATGTATGGACTATATTTCACATTTGTTGCAACACTAGCATAGTTGAAAACAATGTAAGGAAATGGTGAGATTCTCAAAAGAGCAACAGCTCGGAACTGATGGAACCAGTTTCCTTCTCCTGCTAGCCTTATCAGTGCAGATTTTTGAGGCCACCTTTCAAGCCATTTCTGCATTAGAAAAGAGATATTTACCATTATAGGATATCTTACTAATTACAATCAACTGCATTTTATCAACATGGAACTACAAGGAAATGGGTAAAAATTTACATGTATTCGGCTGTGAAAGAGTGACCCAATGAAGTAAGGCAAGGACATGCCAATACTGGTTCCTGCCATTATTATCAGAAATCCAATGCTGTATCCAAATGTCATCCCAGCCAGCCACATTGAAGGTGCCGATGGTAGCAGAAAAACAGGAAACAAACCCATTGACCCAATAAGCACAAATACAAGTGCATTCACACTAAAAGTTGCTGTTTCCCAATCCAAGACTGGTATAATCACCTATCAAAAGGAACAGAATAAGGCCTTTATGAGAAGAAAATTACTTTTTTAGAGCAAGAGAAGGCAACATCCATGTAATTCATCTTCCAATATCTAATGCAAGAACAAAACCAATTCCAATCTAACTATTCATAAACACATCATAAAATTTAGCAAAAGATGTGGAATGTTCTAAAATACAGATATCATACTCCTTCATCTATTTCCCTAACACTTGCAAATATATCCCAGACGACTTGGAATATGTTATGACACACAATCATTTGCAGCCAAATTGCTAGAACCAACCACAAGCATATATTGCAGTTTGCACATGTGCCCATTAACACACACACACACACACAGAAATGCCAATGTCTCCATCCCTCCTGCTCATTCTCATGTTACTTCCCATCTAAATCTAAAAGTATGTCAAATTTTTCTATCCAATTGCAGTATATATGTCCAAATACTGTTGGCAGTGGGCCAGCGTCCCTTGCGGGGATTCGCGACATGGTTTAACAGCCTCCTGTGGATTCTATAAGTCTAGTGGTTGTATCGGGCATTAACAAGTTGATCTTTTGGTGCAACAGCAACCCTAGCTTGTAACAAGTGGTATTAGAGTTTGGTCACAGGTTCGAATCACGCAAGCCGCAGCGAGTGACGCTGAGAGGGGGATTGTTGGCAATGGGCCAGTGTCCCTCGCAGGGATTCACGACATGGTTTAACAGCCTCCTGTGGATTCTATAAGTCTAGTGGTTGTATCAGGCATTGACAGGTCGATCTTTTGGTGCAAAGCAACCCTAGCTTGTAACAAAAACTACCATAACATGCACTCACACCATTATGCCATCTCAACTAAGCTGCACTGGATATTAAATTTATCAATGATGAAAAGGAACATTAAAAGTTATTTCTAGAAATCTCCGAAGGAAAGAATAAGAACATTTCCAAACCTGGTCAATTAGAATTGGCATTCCCCAGATGATAAAAGCAGCTACAAGTGCCAACAGACTAAAGCATAATAAAACCACCTTAATCCACCGGCATATGCAATACTTGTCTGCTTTTTTCATGGCTTGCAACCTCCCAAATTCCTGGGACTCTGGTTCATCTAGAAAACCTAATCTAACATAATCAGTTTTTTCCTGACATGTCACCTGCCTAACATTCAGAATGACTTCCCTCATTGATCCGATAGAAGCAATGGACAACTTCTTGTTCTTTTCTTAACTATGAACAGGCCAATCCAGTCACGTGAATCTGTACACATAGACCACAAAAAACAAAGTTCATGTGAAGGATTTATATGGCCTTCATAATTGTACGTAAAACAGCGCAATTTGAATTAATTCAATAGAACTTATTAATTGTAATAAAAATAGAATAAGTCTGATCCTAAAGAAAATTTGTAATAATTACACTTAAAATGAATGACAGCCCCCGTACAGATTGCCCTTGCTTGTTACCACTGTATGTCAGCAGTCTGACACCCTCCAAGAAGTCCATGTGTGGTATGATGGAATCTTAATCTGGACATTTTGACCCAAAAAACCAAAATATTCAAGTTAATACAATTCAAGGATCTATGCCATCTAACAGCTTGCAACTAACAATATGCTAAAAGACAAGTCAGCTCAAATGAGATTTTCATATTATGAAGAATCATAGGTATCAAAAAGACATAGTGAATTTTTTATAATCAAATAATGTTTCTAAACAACAAATTTTGTCAGAAAACCTGAGAAACACAAAAGTGTGTAATCTAAAAAAATTTCCACAGTTGCACTTTAAATAATAAAAAACATATCTGCCAAAAAAATTGAAACTAAACACCAACTTGTATCAATAATAACTGCAGACAAGTTTAACTGCTTATTGTTATTGTTGACATACATTATTGCCTGCTTTATAGATCATATCTCAATGCATTTCAATATAATCCAAGAAGCCATATTCCATCTAAACTGAGCTAAAGTAATAGTAAATAAAATGTGCCTCTTTGTCTGGCATGATACAACTGAGGTGCCTTTGAGAACACAAAAAGTGTCACTGCAACATGAAACTAACTTACCCAGGGTTGGATACCCAAAACACAATGTAGCTCTTTGTCTAATGTAATACAATTGAGATGCCTTGGGGAACATTAAAAAAAGTATCTCTGCAACATGAAACTAATTTACCCAGTTTCAGATACCCTTTGATCGAATATCTACAAATTCCTTCATATGATGTTAAAGTGGTATTACTGCCATCATGTGAAGTGAGGAACTTAACCTGAATCTGTCTTCAATTAAACATGAAAGATCTAAGTCTTCGTACATAGCATTTCTTCAACTAGTTGCGTAAATAGAAAAACAAACATCATGTGTGTGCTGTGATTAATCTAATATCAAACCTACAGTCCCTCTTGTGCAAGCACATTCATGCTCTAATTAGTGTATGAAAGACTTGCAAAACAGCTAGCGATCTTAAGACATCTGTTGCATCACTGAGGATCTGAGGCTCTTAACGACCCAGAAAATTTATGTTCATTAGTTAGCTTTAAACCTGACACAATACCAAATTGAGAACAAGAAGAAGAAAAAAAGTGGCACTTAGAATAACAAGAGGATTATTGAACTTACAATAATCTCGCATTCCTTTCACAAGATTGAACGAAACATTTTGCGTGTCTACTATCAACCATTTCTACAAGATTATCACACGAGCAAATCTGAAAGATCCATAACAAGCAGTTAATAAAATACTCAATTAGTAAACTAAGCTACTTTAGAGTTGATAAATTCCTGCAAAAAACATAAGTCCATTATCAGCAATATAAAGAAAAGCAGTTACCAGTCTCTTCTTATCAACAGCAACTTGCACCTAAGCAGTGGCCCTTTCGCATCTACCATCGTTTTCAAATATAAAAATGGGCACAAATTCTAAACAATAACATTTCCATGATGAACCCCACGATTGAGATTGAGTTTTTTGTGTTTCATGCACATTGAATACTTTAATTCAGCTTACCTGACAAAGCAAAAAGTTAAAACCATCAAAATCTGCACAAGACAAATGTCAGTCCTAGTATCTCAACAAAGGGGCAGGAAGGTTCACACATTGGGTCTTTTAGGAGTTGTAGGCACATTGCCCAATTTACCTCCTAATTCATTATCAAATAGAAACAGACACTGTGAAAAGCTGAAACCAGGAATTTTTTTCTTTGATAAAATAGATCTATATATCAAAAATAAAAACAATTAAATCCTAACCACGAAAAAACACATGATGGAATGGGGTTTATTTGGATAAGGATTACAATGATATATATTTCAAAGCTGGCTAATCTTCAGCAGCAGCAAGCATGTATTATTGCATGCCCTAACAAGTCAAATTTAATTTCTCCCCTTCAAAGTTTCTTTGCAGGTTCTTCTAACTCTGCAATCCAATCAGACCAACCTAAATATACAGGGAACAAAAAAAAAACGGATTGTATTTCTAATCATTTAACATTCAGTCAAGCCTTTCTGTTACTGCAGCATAAAGAAGTGTCATATTTAACTCTTTAAATCTTCATTATATGGATCTCCATCTAGCACTTATTTTATAAATGGGGCTCTCAATTGTTAAGACCTAGAAGATTATGACGCAAATGAATCAATCCCAAGCAAAAGAACCGTGATTTAAAGTTCAACTTATTGATAGGGCTAAAACGAGGTGGGTTGTGATGCAGACAACAAGGCCAAACAAAATAACAAATAATTCTATACTTCCGCTAAACTCAATACGAAAAAAATAAGCAGCAGTAATTTTTTTGGCTAAACTTACATTACAATCTCAGAATCTTGTCATCGAAACCTGCCCAACAGCAGCAACATTTTAACACCGCAAGGCCACTGAATCTATAAGATATCTACTGTGTAGCAAGAAAATTGAATGGGCTCACACCAGGTATTTACTGTTTGCAAAACCTGTACATGCAATTCCATCAAAATCAGCCATAATTTACCGCTTACATAAGCCCTCAAAATATTGAAGCCATAGCAGAACAAATGCTAACAATTCAACTATTAGTCCAATGAGTTATGCTGGTATATTATTTAAGAGGTTGACCGGTAATCAAAAAGCCCTGCCGCAATACGGCAGCCAACAACCCTAAAGGACGGGGTGTAACAATTCTGGAATACGGCCATGGAAAGCTTAATCCAGATTTAGAAACCCTCGTCACAATAAGGTTGTGGTGTAGATATTACCCCGCGTCATGTCAATGGTGAACCACAACCTCAATCAGGCATTTCCCCATCAAATGAAAAAACAATTCAACTGTATCAAAGCTTGGTCGATCGATCTCTGCCACGCACGTCTACTTCGGAAATGTTTCGAACCTATTCTAATCAAACTGGTGTCCACTGCAGCCTATTCTAACCTGACACACGCCAAAAACCTTAACCCATAAAATTTCTTAGAAATTCTGAGGTTTTCCATGTCTCGTAAAGGGGCAATCTACACGAAATCCTACTCCACGACGGATCATAAACTACGATAAACTTTACAGACGGCATTTCAGCCAGCAAATCCACCCACATTCCACGAAAATAAAGGCAAAAACACGCGAATTCAATACATATCATCTGAAAAGCCACAAAATGCTATAAAAATACAGAAACAATTTTCTAATTACCATTCAAATTCATGAGTGCAATTGCAGCAAAAACATATACATAAAAGTCAACTGCAAAAACGCATTCAATTTACTAAGATTTACGACAATTACCCTGTTAGAGCGGACATTTTCTTGGACAACCACTCCTCGTGAATCTCGGGCAAGTAACGGAGAACTGTTGGCACGGCAGACGACAGAATTGAATGCGCGGATAAATCTACAATAATCTCTGGTTCTTCAGAATATTTTCGCCACCAGCGGCTTGAAATACTACGTTACGAACAAACCCTGGGCGTCGGCTGCGCAGCAATCCAATGCGCTACACGCTTTGTTTTGCTTTTCTTTTACTTTTGTTGCTTTTCTTGCTTGATCGCATCGTATAAGCAAGCATATGCTGTTTACAGTTAATGTGTGTGGCGGTGCTGCCACGTCGGACAATTTCTCTGTTTTAAGTGGACATCATGTGTGAGGGTTCTGCCACGTCGGAAAATTTCTCTGTTTTAAGTGGACCCCATCTGCTGACTGGCCACTCATTATCGTCTGCGACAAATTTTGCCCGTCTTACGTTTCGTTTTTTAACTATTTGTTGGGTTGTTTTCGGTGGCAATGCAACTATCACAATTCTATACCTGAGTCGCTTTCTTGCCCAGCAAATATAGGCGTTACGGAACATTTTATTCAATTATTTATTTAATTAATGCGGTTCGGTGGATCCATTGTCTTTTTGCATGAATTGAAGAGTGCCATGTTTTTCCCTTAAGACATGTTTGGTTCTCTAAGGGTGGAGAGTTTAAATTTTGTTTGTATATATGATGATAATTTTTTTTAGTCTATCATCAATTGACCTACCTTAATCTATATGGTCTAAATCAATCCTCACTAGAACCATTCTAATTTCTTAAACAAGGCTGAAGATGTAATAAGTCTCTTTGATTCAAATTCTTTTTTTTGACTCTTTGAGCTAACCCTTTTGAATATTGTAATTGTTTTTTATATTAAAAGTAGCAAAACAAGGGTGTTGACCTTATAAACAAAATAATATTGTCATTATTACCCATGGACTTACATGCCAATTCTTTTAAATTGTGCACCTAGGTTCTTATATTTGAGAATAAGTCCTAGAACAATAGTCTCCATGAAGGTAGATAATCTAAGGATTAAAATATATTGAAAATCATTACTTGTATATTTGCATCAATATTAAGATACATGTATGGTAGATTTTGCACTTACCATTTATGTCTTCGATGATGTCACATCACTAAATTGATTACAATCAAGCAAGTCAAACACGTTTCTCTTCGTCATAGCTAGCTCCCATGTTGTTGCAATATTTTATTTGCCTAGGATATATTATATCATGTATGATATTTCACTAATTTAATATTTAATTATTCTCATGTAAGTAACTAATAATGACATGTATATGTTGACTTGAGCCACACAAGTGCCACCACTACATCATCAACTTGTAGTTGATGGTAGTTAGGTGCCTTGTTTATTCTATCAAGGTCACCTTGTATCAATCAAACTAAGTTAACTCGCTTCTTGATTGAGAGTTAGTGCATACCTATTGGACTTCTAATCTCCTTCATCCAAGGGACCTATATATTTACATATTACTCTTATAACAAAATCCATATCCCACATTCATGATGATGTCGTTAGCCATACTTGCACACAATAAAAATATATCTTTTTTACTAACCATACCTAGGTGATGCAATATTTGCATAATTTTGATAATAAATATTTTGTTTTTTATTTTATTGAAATAATGCACAAAATTACATAGAATTAGGCAACCAGAAGATTGCCAAAAAATAAAAATGGTAAACTCTCAGTAGTCTTACAACTCAAAACTACTACAAAGAAATAACCAAAAACAACTCGGGAAGGGATACCTCATCGAGGAGGTCCAAAACACCATTACAAAAGCTACTTGCAAAAGACTCACATTACATACAATGTTGAAGCATAAAATAACCTCACTATGGAGGCAAACAAAGATAATTAATATGGTGATATATCAAACTTACACCTTAACATGATGTAGTTGCCCCAAAACTTATTAGAACTGAGAAAACAAGAAGGTCACGCTCTGAACTTTAACATTTATTAAAGTTGTTTGGAACAAAAGGCATCATTTTTGTGGAGTTTTAGAAGTTCGTACTTGATTCTATCCAGTTGATTATGGATCTTCAATTGTTCTTTGGGACCTCCCTGCAATTGAAAGCATAAAAAAATAGTTTGAAATACGATATCAGAGTAAAACCTGAGAATTTTTCCTTCTCAGTGAACCTCATGGGTAGAGAAAACATTCAAACACCTACTTTTCCATATGTTAAGTAAAACGATGTCTCATAGAATTAGCCACAATATTTTTTTAAAGAATTTTTTTTTATCATACCATAGATCTATAAGTTGCATAATGATGCATACAACGTTTTATGGATTTGTACAGGTGTGTGATATCTAAACTATGAAGATCCCTCCATACCATTAAAAAATGGTTTGATATATATGTTATCTAAAATATTTATTGAATCACTTATGATGTTGTTGTTTTTGTTGTGTGTCGATTGCAAACCTACGCAAGCTAGGTTTAGACCCTAGCCGCACCTTTTCTCCTATTTTTTTTCATGTTGTGTAGGGTTTGTGGGGGACATGATGTTCGTTGGAGGCTAGGGTTGTTTTGTGAGGTGTTTTGGACGTGTGGGGTCCTTTTAGATCAGCTTGTGTTGTGGGTGTTGCATGAGCTTTTGTGCTATTGTGTTCTCTAGTTGCATGGGGGCTCTTGCATGTTAGTGGGGAGTAATGTGGGTTTTAGGGGTGTTGTGGAGGGTTTATTAGGTTCAAAGAGAGTGGATTCTTACATTTATTAATTTGTTCTTGTGCTTTTTTGTTTTTAATGTTGTCATTATTTTGGATAGATTGGATAGATTTCTAGTTTTGAGCTTTTAGCTCGATAATGATTAGATGACCAGATCTGAAATTCTAGAATGAAGAGGCTCTAATCAATGGCATATCAAGCTCTTTATGTCTGAGTTTGGTACAAATAAGAATCCTAATTTTAAGTTTCAACTTATGTGGCTACGTGACCCTTCATTACAGGACATTATGGGTGTTTGGTGGAGAAAGGGTCAGTTGGATCATGGCAAAGTTATGTATTCCTTTGTCAAACGGTTGCAATTTGTCAAGTATCATCTTAAGAAGTGGAATAGGTAGTGTTTTGGGAAGATTTTGTGGTAAAGGCAGAGGCTTAGAACATGTTAGATTGTATCACCAGGAAAAATAAGGAACGAGAATTGTGAGAGGAGATTAATTGAAACATAGGTCTCATATTAATTGACTCCAAGAAGGAGATAGAAATATAACTTTTTTCTTCAATTTTGTCTAGGACAAAAGACATGGAAATTCAATCTCCTCTATGTTTACCCCCAAGAAGTCTAGTTGTCCTCTTTTTAGGACATTTCAAAGGAGGTTATTTAGTATTTCTCTTTTGTATTCTTGGGGGACTCTCTCGTTGTGACTGAGGAATAGAATCTTATTTTGGATTGTATTCCCTCTTTAGTTTTATTATGAAATGAATGAGTTGCTTAGCATGCCTATCTCTTTGGGTGAATTAGAGAATTCTATTTTGGATGAAATAATGGAAATCCATAGGGATGAATGGTTTCCTGATAGAATTCTTTCAAGGATTTTGGGAGATTATCAAAGTTTACTTATTGGATGTGGTGTAGGAATCACAATGAAGCAAGCAGATATTGAATGCTATGAACTCTAATTTTATGGTGCTTGATCCTAAAAGAGAGAGGAGTAGTAAGTCATTAGATTTGTTCAAGCCAATTTCCCTTTGCAAACTGGTTTATAAGATCATCTCTAAGTTAATTACAAAAAGGCTCAAGAGGTGGCTTCAAAGAATCATCTCTAAAGAGTAGGGTGCTTTTGTGTCAAGCGGGCAAATTGTAGTTGGGGTGGTCATTGTTGTTAAGACCATTCACTCCATGGAGTCTCCTAAGCAAAATGCCATGTTTATCAAACTTGATATGGCCAAAGCTTATGATCAAGTCAAATGGTCATTTATTTAAAAAAATTCCTAATATCTTTGGTTTTGGAAATTATTGAATTAGTTTGGTGATGAGTTGCATTACCTCTACTTCATATTATATTCTAATTAATAGCGATCCCATTTCTCTTCTTGGTGCTTTGAAGGGTTTGCAATAAGGAGACCCACTTTCACCATACTTATTCATTTTACTGGTTGAAGGCTCGGGTCATCTTTTAAAAAATATGTGAGTTAAGGGATGATTTCAAGATACATTTGGGGTAATATCCTCCCCTCTCTCTCCCACTTATAGTTTGTCGGTCATACATCCCTAATGGGGCTTTCAAAACCAAAGAAGAAACTAGTTTTAGACAGGCTTATATTGTAGCTTCAAGGTAGCAGATTAATGAAGGAAAGTCTCATATCTTCTTCTTCAACACCCCCCTCTTACCCAAGTGGATAACTAGTATTCTCATATTCTAGATCAGGGTTCTTCCTTTTGTGTACTTGGAAATTCCTCTCTCCTCTAACCCCCACCCAGGGGGATGTGACAAATTATGTTGGATAAGTTTTGGGGGAAAGTAAATCATTGGATCTCTAGGTGGCTCTCCTTTGCTAAAAGAGAATGTTATTGAAATAGGTGATCCAATCTCTCCCCTTTTACAAGTTATTTGCTCAAACTACTCCCTTAATTTTGATTAGGGATTTGGTAACTTGGCCTCATCAAAGTGGAGTTTTGTTAAGTGGGAGACTATCTGTAGACCAAGGTAGAAAGGAGGTCTTAGTCTATGATATGATTTTCTTACTAACCAAGCCTTATTAGCCATGTGTGTACTAGAGATGGTGCACTAATAAGGATCAAATTTGGGCCAAGATCCTTACTTATAAGTACTTGAGAGGAGTGGAGTGTCATGATGTGCCTAGGATCCACGTATCTAGAAAGGAGTCTATGATCTGGGACACTCTAAAAAAGGGGAGCTAATTTAATCAAGAAGGGCTTGTTTTGGATCCACAATAACTATTCTAAGGCCCTCTTTTGGTTTGATTCTTGGGATGGTTTTCTTCTTATCATTTCTATATATTCGCATTTAGAGGCTAGATGGGTGTGATAACTCAATGATGAATGGATAGTACCAAACTGGTACTGAGAGGGGGGGTGAATCAGTACAGACAAAAACACAATCCTAAACCGGTTTGTCAGCAGACACTATGCTTTGGAAGACAAACAGTAACACCGGTCTTAAACAGAGTACAACCGACAAAACCCAGAGTAACTGAGACAAGCATAAACCGGTTGACACTTATCTTTTCATACAATCTAATACTTCATTTCCATTTCACCCTGGTGCATGAACATGTAATCTATCATCAAAGATATATAAATAGCTAGATCAACATGATTTACCTTCAGACACAAATCACTTAAACCATCACATGAATAACACCACACATGACACACAGATTTTTCATGTGGAAACCCAACTGGGAAAAATGACGGTGGGGATGAATACCCACAAGCTGTTTTTGAACTCTTTAGAAGTTCGTTATGTTAGGAGCCTTGTCTGGTCAAAGACTGATACAATAGGTTCTGTTAGGAACCGATCCTATTAGGGATCACCCGATTAAGGGATGGCTAGAATACTCGGTTAAGGGTTAAACCCTGTTAAAGGTTACCTTGTTAGAGGATTTCAAGAACTCAATGGTTTTGAGTCACCCTATTAAAGGATTTACAGTAAGCTGATTAAAGCTACCCTGTTAAGGGATTTCCCAACTGTTGAAGTGATTAGAGATCAATAGGTATTACAATGATCTGGTAACATCACTCAATGCCAATGCAGATCCACTTTAGCTCCTCTTCGCCTTCTGCACTTACACTCTGCAGGTATCACTTTTCTTCTCTGGTCTGGCAAGAATCACGTATCTCTTCTCTTGGATACACGCACACAACTTTTGCCAACAACCTCTGAAAGAAACACAACATCGATCTTATAGGAAACAAATAGGTCGATAGCATAAACCCTAAACCCTAAACTTGTTAGGTTAAGCAATTCAAACGATTCAATCCTAACCATTGAGCATATTGCATTAAATGTAATAGTCTTGAACCAATCTCAAGACGTTCTCCATCGTTCATTTTCCACCGATTTCATAGTGGCTGATAACCCATCACGCGTTATCATCATTTACAGACTTTGCACATTCCCGAGGTAGATAGGGACAATCTCCTTCATGAAGATCCTTCACGTGCACAAGGCTGACGTGGCAACACGATCTGTTCTTCGTTACAATGTTAACTCATCGCACAAAGTCACTGGTTGAGTCACATAGGCTTGAAGTACTTCAACCGGAAACCTGAAGTTGAGACTACCAACCGATAGTCATTCAAAGCTTCCATGTACTGGTTTCCATAACCACATGCCGGTTCACCTTGAACAAACACACCGCTTCACTTTGGCACATATATTGGTTCACAATGTTATACTGGTTCTCACATATACCGGTTCTTGGTAACATACCGGTTCTCTCTTCTTCAGCATATTGACATCAATGACAACATACAATGTCATCATATCCTCATACCGGTTCACATAATGCCAACAATCTTCCCCTTTGGCATTGGTGACAATATACAAAGATATCTCTCTGCTTCACATCTTCTCCCCCAATTTCTGCATATATCTTCTCCGCTTCACTTCTTCTCCCCCTTTGACAACAATGCCAAAGTGGAGGCACAAGCTTCCCTATTCCATTATGCTGCTCCCCCTAAGGAGTAGCATCCTTCAACATATCAATCCTGAAGAAAAATTTGACTATGCAATACTTGACTAACGTGGAGCATATACCTTTAGTTTACTTCCTGAAGGGGCAGCACCCCTAATTCACCTCTTAAGTACATAAATGTAGCCTTTGGGAGAGGCTTGGTGAATATGTCTGCTAACTGATCCTTACTGGAAACATGTTCCAATGCAATCTCTTTGTTCTGAACCTTTTCCCTCAAGAAATGATACTTAAGCTCAAAGTGCTTGGTTCTAGAATGTAAAACTGGATTCTTGGAGATGTTAATTGCACTAGTATTGTCACAAAATATACTTATCGGTTTAGATACAGGAACTTTGAAGCCATTTAATACATGCTTCATCCAAATTGTCTGAGTGCAGTTAATGAAAGTTGTAACATACTCTGCTTTCGTTGTAGACTGAGAGATACAACTCTGCTTCTTACTCATCCATGAGACCAGTCTACCACCAAGAAAGAATGTACCACCGGTTGTGCTCTTCGGGCTGTCCACATTACCTGCCCATTCAGCATCTGTGAATACTTTCAAATTGAAATCCTTGCTATATGGATACCACAATCCATAATCAATAGTTCCCTTCAAATATCTAAGAATCCGCTTGACTGCAACCAAGTGGGATTCTCTTGGACTTTTCTGGAACCTTGCAGTAATGCCAACTGCATGTGCAATATCTAGTCTGCTATGCAATACATGATGCATCTTACCAATCATTGATCGGTATTCCTTCTTATCAACCAATGCTGAGTCATCCTCTTTGGATAGTTTACAATCGGTCACCATCGGTGTACCAACCAGTTTGCTATCTTCCATACCAAAGGTCTTCAACACCTCTTTGACATACTTGGACTGAGTGATAAAGATTTCATCTTTCATCTGCTAAATCTGCAATCCAATGGAGAACTTAATCTCCCCTATGAGTGACATCTCAAACTCTTTCTTCATCTCATCTATAAACTCATGACTAGTCTTGTCATCTCCACCAAAGATAATGTCATCAACAAATACCTCACAGATCAGGATCTGATCTCCTTCAGACTTCAAGTAGATATTGCTATCTTTGCTTGTTCTCTCAAATCCAATCTTCACAAGATGGGAGTGCAGGTGTTCATACCATGCTCTAGGTGCCTGCTTTAGACCATATAAGGCTTTATGTAGCCTACACACCATGTCATTATCTTCAGATAGGGCAAACCCATCTGGTTGCTCTATATACACCTCCTCTTCAAGTACACCATTTAGGAATGCAAATTTTACATCCATTTAATATACTTTGAATCCTTTAAAAGCTGCATATACAAGAAGCATACGAACACCTTCCAATCTGGCTACAGGAGCAAAGGTTTCTCCATAGTCTTCTCATTCTTCTTGGGCATATCCTTTGCACACCAGTCTGGCTTTGTTTCTAATCACTGTGCCATCCTCATTCAGCTTATTTCTGAAAACCCATTTGGTACCAATGACATTTTTATGCTCTGGTCTGGGTACCAAAGACCATGTACCATTTCTCTCTATCTGGTCAAGTTCCTCTTCCATTGCTTTGAACCGGTCTTCATCTTTATGTGCCTCTTTGAATGATTTAGGCTCAAATTCAAAGATCATACATGAGTTTTCTCTGACCTTTCTTCTTGTAAGGATTCCTGCATCCTTATCTCCTATGATCTTCTCAAGATCATGATTCAGCTTGACATACTGAGGAATTGTCTTGATAGATTTCTCTTGCTTTTCTTCTTCATCCTCATCTCCATCAGTATCGGCATCTACATCTACCAGTGTAGGAACACTGTTACTGGTACTTGGTTGACTGACAACCGGTTCCCAGAAGGTTACAACCGGTTCATTTACCACTTGCTCACTGCCAGTTTCCTCAGTTTTCTCAAAGGTTTCATCAACTCTTACACTGATGCTTTCCATAATTCTCTGAGTCCTATTATTGAAACACTTGAGAGCTTTGCTCTTGGTGGAATACCCTAAGAATATTCCCTCATCACATTTCGCATCAAATTTGCTCTGGTGTTCGCTCCTCTTGATGTAACATTTGCTACCAAACACTCTAAAGTAGCTAACCACAAGTGTCTTACCGGTCCAATACTCATAAGGAGTTGTATCCTTACCTTTCTTGATGAGTACCCGGTTCATTGTGTAGACTGCAATGCTCACCGCTTCTCTCTAAAAGGTGTGAGCTACCTTTCCTTGAATCAACATAGTTCTAGCTGCTTCAACCACAGTCCGATTATTCCTCTCTACTAGGCCATTTTGCTGTGGAGTCTGAGGGGCAGACAGTTGCCTCTTGATGCCATGTTCTTCATAGTACTTGTTGAATTCATCGGAAGTGAATTCCCCTCCTTGATCAGTTCTCAGGCACTTGATCCTTTTATCGCTTTCCTTCTCCACTAATGCTCTGAAAGCTTTGAACTTTAAAAAAGCTTTAGACTTGTCTTTCAAGAATGTGACCCACATCATTCTTGAGCAGTCATCAGTGATAATCATGAAGTACCCATCACCCTGCACACTCCTAGTTTTCATAGGACCACACAAATCAGTATGCACAAGATCAAGCAAATTGTCGGCAATGAAAGGTTTACCTTTAAAGGTTGAGGAAGACATTTTCCCCAATTGAGACTCTCTACGCAAGGTATTTTCTGGTTTGCTCAGCACCGGCAACCCTCTAACTGCCTTGATCTTACTGGCCTTCACAATGTTATCAAAGTTTACATGGCAGAGTCTCCTATGCCATATCCAGCTATCATCAAATTTAGCCATAAGACATGTACTTATATTTGCATTCAGCTGAAATAGGTTACCTTTGGTCTGCATGCTGGTGGCCACCAATTCACCATTCTTTCCTTTGATTCTGCACACTCCATTCTTGAATTCCAGAGTGAGACCACTATCATTCAGCTGGGCAACACTCAGAAGGTTGTGTCTTAGACCATCAACCCAATACACATTGTTAGCACTACTCTTTCCATTTAGAGAGATGGACCCTCTTCCTTTGACCATACATGGTGCATCATTACCAAAGCGAACCACACCACCATCATACTCTTCCAAGGATAGAAACTTGCTCCGGTCACCAATCATATGGTGAGAACAACCAGTATCGATAATCCACTCATTGGAATTATCAAAATGGGAGACAAGAGCCTTCTTGTCCGACACATCTTCCTTGACAGCAACAAACACAATATCTTCATTTTCTTCATCTTCTGACTCCTCATCTGTGACACCTTCATCAACTGCCATAAAACAGTTTCTCCGATTTCCTCCTTTGAATTTCTTGAACCTTTTTGGTTTGTCCTTGTTGTCACCATTAGGATAGTTTACAACAATATGTCCTATTTGGTTACAAGAAAAGCATTTCAAAGGGAGGTTACCTCTGTATTTACTGGTTCCTTTAGGGAGTTTCCTGGCAAGAAGAGCTTCAAATGCCATCAAAACCTCCTCATCATCCATTTCTCTGCTCTGTCTTGGTTCACCACTAGTGCTAGCTTCTTTTCCTTTTCTGGATGGTACAACAGAAGCTTTAAAAGTTGATTCAGTCTTTTGAACACTGCCATCAAAACTATTTAGCTCATAGGTTGTCAACTTTGTAATGATGGAGTCTAGGGATACCTTAGTCTTGTCTATTGATCTCAACTCCTAAATAGCAGCAACCCTTGTTGCATAGACCGGTAATAAGGATCTCAGGACTTTGCTTACCACAGTGGAATCTTTCATTTTACCACCTGCACTCTTGATATCTTTGACAACAGTTTTGATTCTTATTCCATAATGTTGAATGGTCTCTCCTTCAACCATCTGCATGTCTTCAAACTTCCCTCTAAGGATTTCTTCCTTAGCTTGTTTTATATGTTCATCACCGTCATAGATATTTTCAAGAGTATCCCATACTTCTTTGGGATTTACTTTATCTTGGACATCAATAAACTCAATGTCAGATAAGCTGCTAATTAGGGCTTCCATGACTTGCCCATTCTCCTGCATCTCTCTCTTTTGGTCATCAGTGAGAGTATCGGTAGGGGAAACATAAGCATTCTCAACATAACTCTAGTGTTGGGCACCCATGCTTCTGATGTATATCTTCATTCTGTCTTTCCATATACTGAAATTATCTCTATTGAACTTTGGACCTTCCCTCTTCATCATTAGACTGGGATCTTTTCCTCAAGCGGTTAAGCTTATAACACAAAGGACCTAGAGGACGCTCTGATACCAATTGATAACTCAATGATGAATGAATAGTACCAAACTGGTACGAGGGGGGGGGGGGGTGAATCAGTACAGACAAAAACACAATCCTAAACCGGTTTGTCAGCAGACACTATGCTTTGGCAGACAAACAGTAACACCGGTCTTAAACAAAGTACAACCAGCAAAACCTCGAGTAACTGAGACAAGCATAAACCAGTTGACACTTATCTTTTCATACAATCTAATACTTCATTTTCATTTCACCCTAGTCCATGAACATGTAATCTATCATCAAAGATATATAAACATCTAGATCAACATGATTTACCTTCAGACACAAATCACTTAAACCATCACATGAATAACACCACACATGACACACATATTTTTCATGTGGAAACCCAATTGGGAAAAACCACGGTGGGGATGAATACCCACAAGTTGTTTTTGAACTCTTTAGAAGTCCGCTCTGTTAGGAGCCTTGTCCGGTTAAAGACTGATACAATAGGTTGTGTTAGGAACCGATCCTATCAGGGATCGCTCGATTAAGGGATGGCTAGAATAACCGGTTAAGGGTTAAACCCTATTAAAGGTTACCTTGTTAGAGGATTTCAAGAACTCAATGGTTTTGAGTCACCCTATTAAAGGATTTACAGTAAGCCAGTTAAAGCTACCCTGTTAAGGGATTTCCCAACTGTTGAAGTGATTAGAGATCAATAGGTATTACAATGATTTGGTAATAACACTCAATGCCAATGCAGATTTGCTTTAGCTCCTCTTCGCCTTCTGCACTTACACTCTGCAGGTATCACTTTTCTTCTCTAGTTTGGCAAGAATCACGTATCTCTTCTCTTGGATACACACACACAACTTTTGCCAACAACCTCAGAAAGAAACACAACATCGACCTTATAGGAAATAGATAGGTCGGTAGCATAAACCCTAAACCCTAAACCTGTTAGGTTAAGCAATTCAAACAGTTCAATCCTGACCATTGAGCACATTGCATTAAATGCAACAGTCTTGAACCAATCTCAAGACGTTCTCCGTTGTTCATTTTCCACCGATTTCATGGCGGCTGATAACCCATCACGCGTTATCACCATTTACAGACTTCACACATTCCCGAGGTAGATAGGGACAATCTCCTTCATGCAAGATCCTTCACGCGCACAAGGTCGACGTGGCAACACGATCTATTCTTCATTATAATGCTAACTCATCACATAAAGTCACCAGTTGAGTCACATAGGCTTGAAGTACTTCAACCAGAAACCCTGAAGTTGAGACTACCAACCGGTTGTCATACAAAGCTTCCATGTACCGGTTCTCACATATACCGATTTTTGGTAACATACCGCTTCTCTCTTCTTCAGCATATTGACATCAATGACAACATACAATGTCATCATGTCCTCATACCGGTTGACATAATGCTAATGGGATGAGGGCTGAAGGTTTCAAATTTCCTTAGAGAGTGGGGCAGGTGGAGGTGTTTAAGTGGAAGGATCCCTATGAGTGGCTGCCAAAGGACTTGGTGGAGGATCGTACTGATCTATCTCAAATTTTGGGAGGGTGAACATGCAATTCTTTGAGGAGCAAATATCTCTTGGCTTGGAGCCCTGATGATAAAGGTTTATGCTAGGGTTTTAAGCTTACTAGATCAATAAACAATATTAAATATAATGTAAAATAAGCGAGGCAAAAATAATAGATCACAATAACAATGTGATTGACAAAGTCACTAAATTTAAGCCCCATAACATGATTATTCGTCATATACCAATAGTTTATTTAGTGGCTAGTGGGTATCAGGAATTGGATAGGCAAAAGCATGGAATGGATGAATTCCTTTGTTGTCCAAGTAGGTGTGGAATAAGTTTGCTTGGCCTACGTGTAATTTTTTCTTTTGGCTTGTCACTCGCAATAAATGTCTCACTTGGGAGAATATGAGAAAGTGGGGATTTCAAGGGCCTTCTATTTGTGTCCTCTGTTATAATGACGTAGAAAACTATTCTCGTTTATTTTTTAGTGTTATTTCTCTAGGGCCATTTGGCATTTATGGTGCTTGATGTTTGGAAGCAGGCGTGTGCTCATGTCTCCTCTCTTGAAGAGTTTTAGATGAGCATGGAGAGACCACCTACTGAGGAATTTTTTATTCAGGTTGCACGGAGTATTGGACTCTCTTTCGTCATTTGACAAATTTGTCTTGAAAGGAACCATAAGAGATTTCAAGACAAGAAGTTAGTGGTTCTGCATGTTTTGTAGAAAATTATTGGTATAATTTAAGAGGCTATCTAGGCTAAGTGTGAGATAGAGGCTCTCCTAGAGCCTCGAGAGGTAGAGGCGATGCAGGGTTTGGGTTTATTTGGAAAAGTTTTGTGACTCTCATCTTTTAAGGGAAGGCATTCTCTAATTAGGAAAACTCTAAGAGTTTGGTATTGGTCTTTGTCTCCTAGCGGGGTCTTCAAGATTAATATAAATGGGTCCTCTAGAGGAAATTTTGGTCATGCTAGAGTTGGAGGTATTGGAAGGGATAGTTTGAGAGTTTCCCTCTTATTTTTAATCCATAAAGGTTATAAAACCAATAATATTATGAGACCTCTAGCTATTCTTTTTGTCTTGGGAAGGAGTTGTGTGCGTAGGTGGCATAAAGTTATTTGTGAGAGAGTTTCATAGATTCTAGTCAATTTTTTAATAAGTAGAATAGTGCTAATGGGAGCTCAAAATTGGTGTAGGTGGTTAAGTAGATTCATCTATTGAGCAGTTCTCTAGATTTCATTTCTTTTGTCCACATCCCAAGGGAGTGGAATGGGGTTATTGATTGTCTGGCCAAATGGGTCTCTAAGCATATGGGTGATTGGAGTGTTGATGGATGGGAACATCTTTCCATGGAGTGTTCCCAAAGACAAGAGAGAATGATTTCGAGGGATATGCATGATTAGTGTTGGATATATTTATTTTTGGTTGGTTGAGTCTTTTCTCTATTTTGGTTTTTCTGGTTGGATGTTTTTGGCCTCGGGTTGTTGGGGATGTTTCTTTCTTGTAACAGTGACTTCTTTTAATTGAATAAAATTTTGCCCCTTTTGTCCACACACACACATGCACACGCACACGCACATGTACGCACTGACACATTGAGCTATAGTTTTCTTATAAGTTATGTTTTAGCCTAAGAGGCCATTTACAAAATTTAACCTCTAAAACTATCTCAAAAAGAGTCCAAACAAAAACCCATTTCCCAAATAAATATACAAACCCTATATTTGTAATTAAAAAACTTTAAATATACCTTCATTTTTTTCTTACAAGACTATGGATTCAACTACACAAAAAAAACACTCACACAACTTGGATTAATAGCAAAGATGTCTCCTCTTATAACTATGTTATAATCCTTATAACTTGACAAATAGGTTCTCATACCAAATAAAAGGAAATTTATAGCAATAATATGCAATTCCACATAACCCTTGGGAGTAAAAATATACAAAATAAGTATTTAGAATTCATAATGTAAAATAATAAAAGCATGTACTGCATAAAAACACTAGATGCACCCTTGGAAAGTCTTGTGAAAGAAAGAACTCAACCCCCAGAGGCACTAACACAACTAAATATATTATCTCGAGAAACAAGATTGTAATAAACTTGAAGAATCTCCATGTATGATGTATTATAGATTTTCTAGATTTAATATTTTTTATAATTCATGCTTGTAATTAAACTCAAAATCTATGCAAACAAACCAACAACTAAATTTAACAATAATGTTGATTATGAACAATACAAATTGAGATTTCATGAACAACCAAATACATACAAAATTCATTTCTTTAATCACATCATTTTTCAAGAGGAATCCAAAATGAATTTACTAACCAAAATAAGAATTTTGAAATTACTAATCATAATGATTTATCCATTTGAAACCCAAGTATTGCTTTATTATTGTAATATGCATAAAACTACAACCAATACTTGTATCGTTCAAATCGACTATAATACCCACTCAAACCTCCTTCAATTTAAATTACTAGATAAAATTCATTGAAGCATATAGTAATTAGTCATGATGATGTAGAGCGATGTTGTTTTTTAGGAGTGAATAGATTAAAATTATAGCAAGCTTTGGTATCAAAGAATAGTACATTTGATTCCTTACAACTATTAAAATATCTTTATATTCTCAAATGCCCCTCGTCTAATGTTGTGTGTTGGATAATAAGATTGAAATGTAACAATAAAGTAGTTTAGCTAACAAATCCAACAATCAACTATTAATAATGCCTAAAATGAACAACAACAAGAACATCAATCAATCAATAATGATCCCCCGGTATTTTTCTTGGAGATCTAAATCACCCTATCTTTAGAACCTTGCATAAAACTTCTAAAAACTCCAATTCCTTAATAATTCAACATAATTGGAATCCCCAAATAAAACCACTGAAGATTGGAAATAAGGTTTTTCATCCTTTAATCCCAAATGTGAAACTCGAGAGGGTTCTTATCCTCTCAAACCCTGAGAAAACCAAGGGTTTTCACCCTTGGATGCCCTACATTGAATAAATTGCTCAGATATGAAAATATGTAAAGGATGACATGAATGGTCCCCAAATGAATATAGACACATCCTTGATATGCTTTTTGAAATTAGACCCTTAGGTTCTTGTCAAAATGGATATCCGTTACTAATGAATATCCATTATTAACTGATATCTGTTTAGCTTTGGGTTTTACCATAGCAACATGTACTTTCTCCCAACCCATTTAAAAGTCAAAGTAGATTTTCCAATTTTTAGGGAAAGGGAAAACACAATTTTTTACATCGCTGCTTTTTGGACCCCATTGATCTTGCACACACCCTTTTCAAAAAATTCCCATTTTTGAAAACTATATTTTCAAAAACTTTATATTTTTGAAAACTTTCTATTTTCAAAATTTCCATTTTCTAGAAAGTTTTTATTTTTAGAAAAAATTCTATATTGGTAAATTTCTATTTTCAAAAAATTTCCATTTCTCAAAACCTTCAAGTCTTCCAAGCTCTAATTGACATACATTTGGTTTTTTGGTCATAACTTGGTCATATGAAGTCAAAATTGCGCTAACAAGATATTTTCAGAAAAGTTGGTTTTGGTGCCAATCTAGTGGTGCTTGTTACCTTTTTAGATTCTACTCCAAACTTTTGTACCAGGTTTGCAAAGTTAGAAGTTTAGTTTTGTGCTTCAAGGGCCTATCTTGTCCAAACTTTATTTTTCAAACCAAATATCATTTGTAAGGTGGTTCATTCCTCTGTCTAGATTTGCTACTATTTTTTCTAGATTTTGCCTCAGGTATTTTTTATTAACTCTTTTATGCTTTCAATTCATGGTTGATTACTTGGTCATTTTTGTTAGAAAACATGGTTGTTGTTGCACTAAAAGATCGACTTGTTAATGTCTGATAAAACCACAAAATTTAATGAATCCACAGGAGCAGTTAAACCATGTCACAAATTTGAGCATTGTGCTGCACAACACAAGGAGATCAAGGACATAGACCTTGCAACAACCCCCCCAACACAAGCAAGAGGTTTGAACTCGTGTCCTAGGCTTTGATACCACTTGTTAGAAACATGGTTTTTGTTGCACCAAAAAGATCAACTTGTTAATGCCCAATACAACCACAAAATTTAATGAATCAACAAGAGGTGGTCAAGCCATGTCACAAACCCAAGCACTACGCTGCACAACACAAGAAGACCAAGGGTGCATACCTTGCAACAATTTTGGCTCTTGAAAACCTTTTGTGTGCATTGGAAGACTTCTCTTGGGTTGTTCTACATGTATTTCCAACACTTTGCCCTATTTGGGCATTTTGAGCATCCTTTTGTGCACTTCTTTGTTTGTACATGCACTGAGATAAAGTGCCACTTTTGTGTATGGTTTTGGGGGATTTTTCACATTCTATTGTGCCTTATTTTGTACGTGTACTATATTATAAAGTGTCATGGGGGGTTGTGTAGTGCCTTTTGTTTTGCCATCACACCTTTGTTCGGTGAGTGTCCCTCCATGATGACATCAAATTATAAAGATTCTTGTTCCATGTGTATGTGCATTGGTTGCATACCCCTTTTCAGTCATAGGTTTTTTTTTTTGCACATTCAAATTCTCATTCATGCACTACATGGTGACACTAGTTTTAGTGAACCTATCATCTCTTTCCCTTATCAACATTACGAGGGGGTTTTATTGTTGATGCCAATTTTTCTTTGGTTTTGCTTTAGAGTGAGCTACATATTCAATATTTATTCCTCTGTACTAGCTGGATGTATTGGCTATATTTTGGTGAGATGGAGCTTTTACCGTATAGACACTCTTGCATTCTTATTTTGTGGAGATGACTTCTCCTTAGTTGATTACTTCTTTAAACTATTGGTACTTGCATTTTTACCATTAGTTTATTCTTGCATGGTTAAGTAGTGTTGTTGGGGTCACTAGTGCAGATTATTATGCCATCTATATCTTTGATTGCTAGATGTTTTGCCTTTGTTTGCCATCTATTGTTCAAGTAGTGTCATAAGGGGCACTCGTGTAGATTCTTGTCTACTTGATCATGACCATCATCTTGGTTTTAGAGGAGTTTCTTCATTCAACACTATAGTAGTTATCGTTCGATAGTTGTCTACAAATTCTTTGTGTTTTGAGGATGTTCTTATTCTTTTCAGGGATATTTTTTGGAGGCTTCTTACTCTTTCATTCTTTTTTTCTATCTTTTGGAGAGGAGTTTTCTCCCACTATGTTTTTTTTCCTTTCTCTATTTTTGAGAGATTCCATTGCATTGTTTTGTACATGGGTACCTCATCAGGCCTTTATTGTCGGGACCTAATTTTGCATGTCATGCAATTAGAGTTTTTTTTACGTCTCCCTAAAGTTTCACTTAAGGAGGGGTGTCAAAGAATTTTAGCTAGAGCTTGACTTTTTCATCTAGAGTTATTCTTTTCTATCTAGTGTCATTCTTTTTTCTAGCTTAAGTTCACTTAGTGATACTTTAGTTTAGCCTTAGTTGAGCTTTATTTAGTTCCTTCACTCTTTAGTTTAGTTTTCCTAAACCTAGCTTAGGGCATATGTTTGCTTTCTATAAAGCATGCATTTATGGATTGCAATCTTCATTTTGTATTTTTTGCTTTTGAAAAATATGACATATCTTTCTTGCCACTCTCATTTGTGGAAGGTGTTCTTGTTTGTTATTTGATCTTGCAAGCTTGTGTTGCAAAATTCAACATGGTAATAGAACTTAATCTAAAATTCAATAGTAACAAATTTATTTTCTTCAAGAATATTAACAACTTAATTCATATTACTTATTATTACACATATATCTTTACACACACACACATACAATCATACATCTAAATACATATGTACAAATAAGTAATCAAAGCAATATTTAGATGAAAAGATTTGACAACTGTTATTTACACATGAAATTAAATCGATAAAAGATATTAGAGGACCACGACATCAACTACCCTACCCAAGCTTAGGTCGCCACATAAAACTATTAACACAACCAAACGAAACACAAGAGAAACCTTCTTAGAGTTCAACCAAGGATGCCTTATCTTTACATGAGTGTGTGCATAGGTTCTAATGACAACTTGATTTGTTCTTGCGTTTGCAATCCCCTCTCCAATGATGCTCCCCCTCTCCTCTTGGAGGGCGGTGATGTGTCCTACAACCAACTTGGATTTAAAATTATAGTTAGACCATACATATAACCACTTACAAAGTAATAAAGTTTTAAACATTAATTACATTCATTGTTCTTAAGAGTTAAATTCAATTAAAACTCAATGAAAACAAATATTTGACACAATTTCACATCTAACCATGTATTCACCACAAAATTACTATGCTAGTATGAAAACATCTTTAGTATCATAAGAAGGGTTGTAACAATACATAAGTATTGATAAAAACAATTATTAAAGAAAAATGTATTGGTTATTAGAAAAATATGTATTAGATTAGTTGTGCAAATTTTGGAGGTGGTTATGGTGTATGGTTATATGAGGTGTCTCTAAGTATGTATTGGACACACCTTTAAATGACCACTTTTTGACTTTTATGCACATCGACAATAACTTTAAGTTCTTAAAAATATACCAAATTAACTTAAGCAACTACTCTTTACCCTTCCCCTAATTTTGATTGAAATTGAAATGGGCTATACCGTATTAACTCACCTTCCGGGAAGTACTAAGAAGAACTAATAAAATAAACGAAGAAAGCAGGATGCAAAGCGTAAGTTATAGAATGACAAGCTTTACTAGTGGTCTTTACATAATTATTTTTAAAATTGAAATGGGCTATACCTATAGACACCCAAAATTGTCATGTCTAATTAAATAAATATTTGTATTTATTTAATTACTTAGCCTAATTCTTCTATTAATTAAATAAATCTTTATTTATTTAATTAATTCATTTATCCTCTTCTAGCCTTATTTCTCATTTAAATAAATACATTTATTTATTTAAATTATCTTTTTCCTAATCCCACTTCCTCTATTAATTAGATGAATCTTTATTTATTTAATTAATTCATTAGCCTTTTCTACCCATGACACATGTCATTCATCTCTTAATTCATACACTACCTACCCTTTCATTATTTTATTATTTTCTTTACCTACCTTTTAATCATAGCCGACCTCTTCTACACCTCTCAATCTTATCCCTTCATTTCTTGTAGTATCTTCTATATAAGGAGATGCTTCCTTCATTATCAACCCTAATCAATCTATGCATCGTGATGATTACTCTACTACACTATGCTTTTGAACTTTCATATGCGATCCTACTTGCAACCACATTTCCATTCTTTGTTGAGCTCTTGTGCACATATAAAATCTGAGAGCAAATATATCAAACAAGATCAATGGAGATAGGAAGAATGGAGATCCAAACCCTATTGGACATGTGATGATATAATCTTTGTGATTTCATTTGATTTGCATTGTCTTAGGTAATCTTCATATGTTATGGTGAATCTTTGTTGTTGTTAGGCTAAGGTTTTGTGGTTGAATTCATTTAGTCTTTCAATATTGTTGTTATTCATTTTCACCATATACAATTTGGCACGCCCGGTGGGACATGGATTTTTGTTAGATCTGTGTTTTTTGCAGATTTTTTTAACCCTATATTGCTGTTTTGTAAAACAATTTGGAGAATAACCTTGTGCAGCTAGGGTTTTGGACACAAAATCAAGATCTTGGAGAGATTTGATCATATCTCACAAACAACTTGGAATTTTTGCACAAAATCTTGTTTGCAGGTTGACGACAGTATCAAGAGCTCTCAATCCAAAATTTAGAATTTTTGGACCACATTTTCATTTTCTATGATTTTTTAATGATTTTTCATAAAAAATTAATTTTGAGAGCAAATGAGAGAATTTTTTGGATTTTCTTACATTTTTGGAAATCTCTCATAATTATCCACAGGATCTGTTTTTTGTGATTTTAATTTTGATGCAAAATACTTCCCTAAAAATTGGATCTTTAAAAATTAGGGTTTTTCCTTATTTTGATAAGATCTCACAAACAGCTTCGAATTGTGGCATCAATTTTTTTGTGCAAGTCAGGAAAAGTATCAGAAGGATTCTGTAAAAATTTCAGATTTTTTGGATCAAATTTTCATTTTATTAATTTTTTATAAGTTTTCATAAAAAATTAATTTTGAGAGCAAATTAGAGAATTTTTTGGATTTTCTTACATTTTTGGAAATCTCTCAGAATTATACATAGGATCTGTTCTTTGTGATTTTAAATTTGATGCAAAATAATTCCTCAAAAATCGGATCTTTGAAAATTAGGGTTTTGCATTATTTTACTCATATCTCAGAAACTGCTTCGATTTGTTGCAAAAAATTTTTTATGCAGGTTTGGAAGACCATTAGGACTCTCTAGTAAAAATTTCAAATTTTTTGGATCGATTTTGCATTTTATATGAATTTTTTATGATTTTTCATAAAAAATTAATTTTTGAAGCAAATTAGCAAATTTTTTGGATTTTCTTACATTTTTGGAAATCTCTTGAAATTTTACAAGTATTCTTTTTTTATGATGAATCAAATATTTGAGTTGGTCAACAAAAAACATTGTTGAAGGCCCCTATTTCACAAAGTCTTTTGGATCTAAAATTTACTTAACTTGTGTGCTTGCAGAAAGGGGTGATCATTTGAAACAATCTAAACTACTAACAAATCTTTGTTGCAGGACCTTGGCAAGGGTTTTTAATCTTCATTATGTGCCTTGTTCTCATAGACTAGCAAACACTTCAATTGGTGCACTAAAATTGAACCATTGTCTTTTGTGTCTTGAGCAATAGGCTCTTTTTGTTTCATCTTTAGAGGGTCTGTCTCCCCGTGTGGTCATTAGGACTACTAGTGAGGAGAGAACGACCCAAGTGGTAGCAAAAGAAAAGCCATCTTCTTCCAAACCACTATAAATAATTGTATTCATGGTGAAAACTATGGATAACGTGTGTTGATTAGTTCATACCAACACTATTTCTCCCCATAAACCCATTTGATCAGTTGTAGGGCGTAACCCCTACCGGCTAGAAGCCTTCTGTATTTACAGAGCTGAAAGTGCCGCATGTATGGCCACACAAGTAGATGCCCTTACTAGCACCTTTTTGTTTTAGAAGCCAAAATCCTTCTAGTTGTTGGGGCAGGAGGTCGGACCTCAGGTAGCGGCCCACACACATACGGTTCTTAGTAGAGATACAAAGTTCGCCACAGGGAGTTATCCTGGGGACTGATGCTTGGCTGCCCCGAGAAGTGAGTGCCGAGGGTGGAGCCAGTGGGGTCAAGCATCTAAGTATCCACTCTGAATAACGTAGCCTCGGGGGAAACTCCATGTGGGATCAACAACTATTGTCTTGGCCAGCCATAAGAATTGTGCTTGACTTATTTTGAACAATCAAACATTCAAGACCAAACACCCAAACATTGTGTTTTTTGTGTCTTCAAGTGTATGCAATTTTTTTTTTACATCAAACAACACACTTTTCTTTGAGTCATTTTTGAGTCTAAACACTTGCAAACATTGAGTCTTCATCAACATTGTGTCCTCTTGTCATGAAAAATAGTCAAAAAATTCAAATTTGGTCACAACAACAATTTCACAAATTGAAAAAAATTACAGTCCAACAAACAAGAGCAATCGATTTCAAAATTCTTGAGCTTCCTAAGCTATCTCTTCAAGTTTTTATCTAGCATTCAACCTGTCTTTGGGTCTCACAAAGTCCATCATTGCTTTACACTTTACATTACATACACATTTGTCTAAACTTGAGTCAAAAGGTCACTTGCTTGTCCTCATCATACTTTGTCAACACACTACATACAACAACATTTTGCTAAGTGGTCCCTCATCAAGGTCTATCACCTTTGGGTCTCATTTGGTCTTACTTAGAGTCAAGGTCAACTTACCTTGTCAAGAGAAACTATCATCTCTTTGGAAGCCACACCTACTCTACTACATACATACTTGGTCTTACACCTTGGACATTGCAAGTAAACCTCAGATTCATTTACATTTCATCCAACTCTTGGTCTTCCATACTCTTTTCCATTTTCATCTAGTCTCAAACATCTTGGTCAATACCTAGTTCATGGTTGAAACTCGTTCTCAAAAATCTAGGAGAGAAGCTAAAGAGGCTCAAGAGTCCACAAACATGAGTGCTTATGAGTATGACAATGATGTCTTTTTCAATTCTGATCATACTACATTACCTGACATGGATGCTTATAGAAACATTCCAAATGTTGAGCACATGGACACTATAAACAACAATGATACACACAATGGCAATATGGACAACATTTCAATATATTCAGTAGAAGTGGAAGACACCATTATGGATCCTCGTTTCAATAGATTGGTTGAGGAAATAATGAAGAGAGATAGACAATATTTCTTACAAGTGATGGCACATAGTGGAGCCAAGATTCCTCATGATTCTGACATGTCTCAAATAATGGAAAATCGACCTTTGCAACAAACTCACTCCAACATGGATCAAAGGAGGCCTAATAGTGGAGGAAATAGAGGACCACATCTTGTGCCTGAATCATCATCATCTTTGTTTCAAAAACCAGAGGTCCCATACACACATGGTCAAGCATATGATACTCACCTTCACAGACCATTATGGAAGTCTTGTGTAGAAAAATATGCTCAATCACATACCAATGCTAAGGATCAACAACCAAAGCAATTGGATATCCAAAGGCATGCTCAAAATTTGGACACAAGGAAACCCCGCGTCAAATGTGGGGGAAACACACTAGAACAAACTTATGACATTCCTATAGAGTATGGTATACATGGACAAAGCGGATATTCCATTCCTCACCATGACTCTATACCAAGTGGTCCATATACGCAACATCATTATAGACCTCCTCCATATGAACATGTGTATGATCAATATCATCCATATATGCAACATGCTCCTCCTCCACTCGGTGCCTCAAGCATGGGGTATGGTCCAAGAAGTCGGTCTCCACCTAAGAACAATTTGGAACAGCAAATCAAGGACTTACAAAAGAAAATGGAGGACATGAATACACCGAAACCAACTTACACAATGAGAGACATATGTCCCTATCCATTTGACAAGAGCATTCCAATGCCTCCATTTCGTACACACTTTGTAACACCTAAGTTTGATAAGTACAAAGGCAAAGGAGATCCTAAGGCACATATAAGATAGTTTTTCATAGCTTGCATTGAAGTAGCAGCAGAAGAGACATACTTGATGAGATTATTCCCACAGAGCTTAGGTGATCAAGCTATGGAATGGTTCTCCCAACTCCCACCTAGTATTAAGTCATGGGGTGATTTAGTAGAGGAATTTATCCAACATTTATCATACAACATAGAGAAAGACATATCAGTCACTACTTTGTGCAACACCCAGCAAAAATATGGAGAGTCTTTTTCATTATTTTTACAAAGATGGAGGAATCTAGCCAGTAGATGCTCTTGTGAAATTCCATAAAAACAAATGGTAGAAATGTTCACCCAAAATGTTAACAAAGACATTGGCTATGGTCTAAGGAAAGCTTGTTTGTCCACCTTCAAGGACATCATTGAAAAAGGCTTAGCGACAGAAAAGGTCCTAATTGAGCAAGGAGTCATCAAGATATTCAAGGAAAACAAAGAGGACTATAAATGAAAAGACAAGCCAAGATTTTGGAATAAAAACAAGAACACAGTCAATGATGGTGTTGTGGATGCCAATACAGTATGACCCAAAATCATTTTTTCTGTATCAAGCTCTACAAACAATCAAGTGAATACTCAAACAACTTCAAGGTCACGAAGGAAGTACACCCCATTGGGAGAACCACTAGAATCAGTTTTCAAAAAGCTAGTGGCAAACAAGGTAATCACTATTCCAAATTTTCCCCCATATGAACCAAAGGTTAAACCAAATTGGTGGAATGATGATGAATATTGTGAATTTCATAAGAGCAAGGGTCATAAGATGGGAAATTGTCATCGGCTGAAGAACATCATACAAGATCTCATTGATAGAGGTGACATTGAGATTGAAGGACACTCATCCAACCAAGAACATGAAATGTTTAAGGAACCATTCCCAAAGCATGACAAGGGAAAAGCTAAAGCCATAGATGGCCAAACCAACAATACCAAAGCATCTTATAACTATGATTCAACTATCAATCACATCTCGATGGACAATTATGTCTCTACCATTATCATCAAGGACAAAATGCCCGAGACTTCTACCCAAAGACCCAAGATTGTCCTAAAAGGCATTGGATCTTCTTCCGAACCTACCTCTGAATGTAATGTTACAACTCATCGAGGTAAATTCACTTTGCAAGGTGCTCCAACTAAAAACATCGCTTCCTCATCAACCAAGCTTGAGTATGACCTTGTAGAACGGTTAGGGAAGACACCCGTGCTCATCTCCATCCTTGAGCTCTTACGCATATCCCCTGCACATAAAGCTATTCTTGACAAAATCTTGAGAGACATTCTTGTTCCTACTGATCTGAACGTGGACCAGTTTCAAGCCATGGTGGGATACCTTTCCATTCCATACTCCCTTACATTCACAAAAGCCGATGACACCTCCGTAAGTCAGCCACATAATGCACCGTTACACATTGAAACCTTCATACACAAACATCGAATAAAACGAGTTTTGATAGATGGAGGAGCAGGTCTAAACATTTGTACATTGAGTACTATTAAACGATTGGGATATTCAGATAAAGTTGTGAATTCTACAAACAAAGTTACCATCAAAGCATATGATGATGAAGACCGTTCATCTGAGGGCACAGTCACCTTGCCTCTTAGAGTTGGGCCAGTTACAAAAGATGTGGTTTGTCAAGTCCTAGACCTGGATCTCACATACAACATATTGCTAGGACTCCCATGGATTCATGAGATGAGCGCAGTCCCATCTACGTATCATTGATGTATCAAGTTTCCACACAATGGAGTTGAAGTGACCGTCAAAGCGGATCCAAATCCATTCATATATTGCAACAATCTGCGACCTGGATCATAAATAACAATACCAGTCAATCGAGAAGTTGTTCCATCTTCAACATATGTGGATCCTGAATCCTTAAAAGCTTCTACATCAAAGCAAACAAAGCTAAAAGAAAAGCTCAATATTAAAGATCTGGGATGTGGTGAGTATATCTTTCATGTTGATCAACTCCCACTATCTCCTAAGGTATTCAGTCGACAGGAACAATCTATAAATAATTTGCAAGGAATTGGATGTGAACCACCTAGTGTTGTGGCTACTGAGTCTGAATGCAAATCTCCTCTAGTGGTGCAAGCAACTCTTGATATCAATAGTCCTAAGAGTGGATCCAACGAAGAATCTATTGAGCGTATCACCAACCCTCTAGAGAATTCACATATCCTTACCATTTCATCTACTCCTTCCATTTCCACACCACTTCCAAACTTGGATCAACAAGAATTACAAAAGCCTTTACTCATTGGGGATAAAAAATCAAGCTTTGGAAAGAAAAAACTAAAAGTCAAAACTAAAGATAAGTCCTTTAGTACAAATCAAAATCAAAAGCAATTGGACTTTGAAAAAATCAAGGTCAAAGATAAAAATCCTATAAACGAAAAAGAACAAGAGTTGATCTCCCCTAATATCAAAATAATTGGGGGCAAAAGTTCTAAAATTTAAAGTCAAAAAGAATACTTGTTGATTCTAAGTCTCCATCATGCTATCCTACTTTCACTTCTTTTCGCAATCATAAGCCTTCATAACTCATCCACTTGTTTCACACATCCTTTCCCTTCCGGTGATACATCATGGACCTTTAATGGAGCTTCCTCAAGGGACTTTGTTATCAGGGATGCCCAAACTTCTTTAGGTGACACACATACGGGCAAACATAGTCCACACACTAGTAATTCTATCTCATTTCATTTATCAAGGAAGACAAACACCTAAGATACACATCATTCAGTCAAGGAACAATGCAACTACAATCACAATGTAAAGCCTCACACATTTGAGGTAGGTGACTTAGTTCTCAGAAAAAATCCTAAAAATCAGCAAGACAGAGAGAAGAAGGACAAGTTCAAACCGAACTGGCTTGGTCCTTACATCATCATAACAGCATATGGATCTGGAGCATATCAACTCTCAACCATAGAGCGTGAACCTTTGGAGGATCCTATCAACAACATGCACCTTCGCAGGTTTTACACATAGCTCTTCAGAGTATCTTAATTAAAAAATACAAAAAAATCAAAAAATTCAAAATACAAAAAAAATCATAAAAACATAAAAATCGTTACTTGGTGAAAACCTAGCAAACAGGTGCCTTGTGACAACAAAAAAATTAAAAACAAAAGAAAAAGTGAAGAGAAATAAATCCGTCCAACGGTGAAAACCACTTTGGTGGTGCCTTGGGCAAGTACCATGGTGAAAACCGGGTCACCAGCACCATGTGTAGAGACATTGCTCCTCCCTCCTTCAGGATTCCATTTCATCCTTCACTTTGCACACACTCACAACCTATCCATCCACAATAAACCTTACCCATTCCTATCATGGCCTGTTATTGATCTACCCAAGATTGGTTAGCCATTCATAATAAACATTTTTTTTCACAACCTTTTCCATCCATAATAAATCAACTCCTATTTGTGGCTAAGGCAAATCCTACATCTAGTGATGGGTGTGGAACTGAGAATATCACATGTTTCGAGGAGTACAGTTTCTTCCAGTTTTCTTTAGTCTATACGTGCACAATCCGTAAGAAAGCAACATCTGCATCGCCGATCTGCAATAAATTTTTGCTTTTTTTGCAATAAAGTATCAGTTGCATGGATTCAGTCAGTTTCATATGACACAAGCAGCAAAAATGGGCTCCAACAAATCAAATCTTTCAATAGACTCAAACAACATTATGGTTCAGTGCTATCTATCATTTTTGTGAAAATAAACATTGTGACCACAATCAAATAAGACTTATACAAGTGATAAGAGACACTAAACTTGAGGACTATAGTGGATGTTGGTGTCGAGTCTTGGTTTTCTTTTGATTTTATCTTTTTGGTGACATGTCTTTTAGCTTTTCCAAGATGTCTCTGACTAGAGACTCTATCTCCAGGATGTCTTTGACTAGAAAGGCGAGGATGGGGTATCGTCACCTATTTTTCTTTGTTGTTTGTGGATTGTCTCTTAGTAATGCTATGACTTGTCCAAGGATATGAGGACACTGAGAGTCTAGTATGAACTGGGGCATTCCTTGTTTGCAACTGTCTTATCTCCATGCAAACAGGTACAATGACTTTCTGGGTCGAACATATGCCTCAATTGTCATAACTTATTTTGCCATAATAAAGCTTAATGATGATAACGCACAAGAAGCTCTTTCACTTTCATATCTTATATCTTTCATCCCTCTTTCTTGATTGACTTCCATCATCCTTCTTGAGTCCGTGTAGCTTGCTATCACATGACTGAGTATAATGACACGCCAAAAACTTTTACATTTCATATAATTGTGTCTGCATTATCACATATAAGCATACATACATATAGATATCACAATTGCATCACATCCTGCACACAACACATGTTAGCATGTTTTATATTTTCATCATGTAAATAATTATTTGCATTATCATATTCATCTACATTTCATACATTCACATTTGCACCATGCATAACATATAAAAACATTAAAAAAAATAAAAAAATATTGCATTCCATTATGTACATATTTGCATCCATATCATAAGCATTACATAGAAACATACATCATGAAACATCTCATCACATAGGTACACATGCATATAGCTGCCACAAAGATGAATAATCTTATATATATAATCATAAGTGTCATGCTACAGTGATGTCAAAATCATATGGCTACAATCACCCGAAGGTGTTTACGTCATCATACAAAATAGTACAAATTGATACATAGGGAGCCCTCTACAGCTATGATGAACTCCCTCCCTTGGAGCCACTTGGCCTCAACGAAGTCTGAGCCTTGGAAGGACCCGCCCCAAGATCATCTCTCCTAGCCCCTGTTTCCTCTGCAACCACCCCTTGTGTCACCCTATCCGGACAAAGGAACCTACTGATCACTTCTACCAGCACCATCGCTAGTGCCAATCCTATCTGTGTCATCGTGTCCCATGCCACGTGTCCAGCCCTCATCTCCAGTCCTGGATCCTGAAACACTCGTCTGAGTGCATCCCTGTCTCTGTCTCGATCATAGGGTATCAACTCCCTATCGATCGGTATCCTCAAAATCCTGTATACATCCTCTAAGGTGACTGTCATCTCACCCATCAGCAAATGAAAATTACAAGTCTCTGAGTGCCATCTCTCAACCAGCGCAGTCAGCAACCCCATGTTCGCCCGAAACTTAGGCACATACAAAATATATCTCAGACCCATAACCTCAATGGCAACCCTGTCCTCGAATATCAGCTCTAGTCGTAACCTCTGAGTTGATGAGAATCTCTCCCGTGACTCCAACATAGGTAGATCCTCCAGCAGTCAAGCAAAGCAATCATGTTAGTCAAAACGACACTCACTGTTCATCACAAAGTGTTGCTTCTATCATAGTGACACTCACTGTTCATCACAAAGTGTTGCTATCTATCCTAGTGGTATTCCCTGTTCATCACAAAGTACTACGTGTTTTGCACACCCTGTTCATCACAAAGTGCTGCTCATATTTGCACTTCCTGTTCATCACAAAGCGCTGTTCCTATTGGTACTCCCTGTTCATCACAAAGTACTATGTCTTGGTACTCACTGTTCATCACAAAGTACTATGTCTTGGTACTCACTGTTCATCACAAAGTGCTTCGATCTATCTTATCTTAGGGCTTCTGCTTGAGTGTATCCTCTTGAGTAGTTTCCTAATTGACAACATATGTTCTATCACAAAATTGTCAATCCTGACCCTATTTGCTATTTTAGTCTTCCCCAGAGGACCTGCTTGAGTGTATCCTCTCAGCAGCTTATCCAATCGACAATGTATGTTCATCACAGAAATGTCGATTTGACATTAAAGACATAAATGTGCATTCATGATGCAGACACGCCTGACACCAACACAGACGCGCCTAAGCGTTTTTGATATTTTTCTAGACATACCAAAAGCAAATTTATTGCACTACCTAACATGCATTTATGACAACATTTATTGTAACAAAGTACAAGGAGGTTTTGTGGTACTTACCGGCTCTCCTGCATCTGCTGGCCTCTGAAATCGGCGAACGCGATGGAATATGAACCAATGCCATCGCTGCTGACTGCTGCTGCTCTATTCTCTCTCTGCACTCTGATCTCTTAGATGTGTGGATGACAATCAGGATGTTTTGCCCTCGTGGTCTATTTTATAGACTGCCTTAGCCCTAGCCCTAGCCCTCTTTTCCCGAGTCAGTCTTCTTTATCCCGTGACTCTGTCACTCTATTCTATCCGGTCACTCCATTTTAGCCTCTTTCTCTCATCGAGAGATTGTCTGCGATCTTTCTAGACATTTTCATCCAATCTCTCGAGGGGGCATATCATTTCCATCTTGAGGCAACTTTGTATCAGTTCATATTATCTTCTTTGAAACAACGCGACAAGCTGCATTGTCTCAAAGAGGGGCAAAATGTAGACACCCAAAATTGTCATGTCTAATTAAATAAATATTTTTATTTATTTAATTACTTTAGCCTAATTATTCTATTAATTAAATAAATCTTTATTTATTTAATTAATTCATTTATCCTCTTCTAGCCTTATTTCTCATTTAAATAAATACATTTATTTATTTAAATTATCATTTTTTTGATCCCACTTTCTCTATTAATTAAATGAATATTTATTTATTTAATTAATTCACTAGCTTTTTCTACCCATGACACATGTCATTCATATCTTAATTCATACACTACCTACCATTTCATTATTTTATTATTTTCTTTACCTAGCCTTTAATCATAGCCGACTTCTTTTATACCTCTCAATTTTATCCCTTCATTTCTTATAGTATCTTCTATATAAGGAGATACTTCCTTCATTATCAACCCTAATCAATTTATGCATCCCGATGATTATTCGACTACACTATGCTTTTGAACTTTCATATGCGATCCTACTTGCAACCACATTTCCATTCTTTGTTGAACTCTTGTGCACATATAAAATCTGAGAACAAATATATCAAGCAAGATCGATGAAGATAGAAAGAATGGAGATCCAAACCCTATTGGACATGTGATGGTATAATCTTTGTGATTTCATTTGATTTGCATTGTCTTAGGTAATCTTCATATGTTATGGTGGATTTTTGTTGTTGTTAGGCTAAGGTTTTGTGGTTGATTTCATTTAGTCTTTCAATATTGTTGTTATCCATTTTCACCATATACAATACCGTATTAACTCGCCTTCCGGAAAGCACTAAGAAGAACTAATAAAATAAACGAAGAAAGTAGGATGCAAAGCGTAAGTTATAGAATGGTAAGTTTTACTAGTGGTCTTTACATAATTATTTTTAAAATTGAAATGGGCTATACCGTATCATCTCGCCTTCCAAGAAGCACTAAGATAATAAAATAAACGAAGAAACAGGATGCAAAGCTTAAGTTATAGAATGGTAAGCTTTACTAGTGGTCTTTACATAATTATTTTTCCAGAAGTCTCTAAATCTCCAATACACACACATATACTTGCAATGGAGGGCGTTTAGAGCTTCGCTTTATTTTTCGCTATAGCTGGGTTGCAACCTTCCTCCAACTCGGAAAGCTATCGATGGTAAACCCCTTCAGTTTCCTGTTTACACTTCCATTCATTGAAAATTTACGCATCTTTCAAATCTTAATGTTTTAACTTGTGTTTGTTTTCTTGTTTTTTTAGTCTGTCACGCTTCATACAAACCTTGGAGATATCAAATGCGAAATCTCTTGTGACGAGGTGCCAAAGGCTGCAGAGGTATTTCCCAGGGGTTTATTATATTTGAAATTCATATTACATTATTTATGCGGCTTGTAGGGTTTTATACAAATTGTCATTTGGGTTTGTTCTTCTACTTACCAAACGGAAACATTTGAGTTTCAATTCTAATCAGACATGCCATTTACATAACAGCACTCAGCTGTAATTGCTTTTAGTGTGTTTGGAATATTGTTTTAGTAATTACTAGCAGTGCAGTTGTGTAAGGGGTTGTGGTCGAGCTATAACCACGGGAACTCCACTGCAATTCGTCAGGCTATAATTCCAGTGGACATGTTGTGAGGTTGTGGTGTACTTTTTGTTATTTTCAGCTAACCTCAACAAAGTGACCCAAACTGATCCATTTGGCAAAAAGGCGACCAGGAAGCTTAGGTGATAGTTTCAAGGAAAAAAAAAAGCAAGAAAATATAACCAGTAGTGTCAAATGTGGATGCAAAATTTTAAAGCAGAGTAATATTTTTTGGTATTCACCACTTTAAATGAGAATTAAGTTAAGCAGTCTGTGACAAACATGTGAGTTCACTTGACCTTAATACGGTTCTACTAGGGTTATTTTTAGGAATACATGTTTGAATCGAGTCCTGGTTTATTTATGTGTTACCCCTAGCCCTCAGCATCCAATCTGAAATGAGTATACGTTTTCTTGCAGTAAGGGGCTTGGTTTAGCTTCTTAACTTTGGAGAAACAAAAATACCAGTTTTTTGGTTTGCACTTACATGAAACATCACATGAAAAATGTTGAAAATTAAAGGTGAAGCTGTAAAAGCAGAGATCAAAAGTCAAGTTTCCAAGGAAGGGAAGGCAAACTTTCAATCAGACCTCCTAGTCTTTCTGAAATAAGCCAACTCAAAATCTTTTTGCAAATCTAATCTAGAATATAACAACACAGATTTGTTTGGAGATCTATATAGGATTTGTTTAACCACAATAAGCTCAGAAGCATATCATTTCAAAATCCAAATAAGCTACTCTGATTTCATAGTCCAAGTATATGGGCTTAGATAATAGATTGCATATCAGTTGCCAAGGTAATATTATTACATTCAGAAAAACATGTAAATCTCAAATGAACCTGCCGGAATGTTCCTTTGGTAAATGCGGTTTCACTTTGAGTAGTACTCATAGAAATGGGACTCGGACTCGGTGAGGCCGACTTGACTCGGGACTCGGACTTGGCAAAAAAAACTTGGCTCAGACTCGGCAATGTTAATTTTGGATCAGACTATAGCAATATCGATAGCAATAATAGATAATCAAATCAATGCACACAAAGAACACCAAAATACCCTGGGAAAACCTCCCTCTTGGAGGTGAAAAACCCAGCTATAAATCTCAGATCTTATTATGCAATAATCAGTAAGTATCTTTACAATTTGGCTTCAACACTTGAAGCATTTAGAACCAGCAAACTATGCACATTAGTATTATGTCTTCAAACTGGGGCGAACTCAACAATGAAGAACTCATCTGCAATACACAAGATCTTCTCTGCCACAAGGAAGTTCACTATCTCTTGAATGGAGTTCGCTGTCCCCAAAAGTAGTTCGCTGACTCTAGAAGATGTTTCGTTGAACACTGCTGAAAAGATCGCTGAATGACGATATTCGCTGATCATAGGATGTATTCGCTGTATGAATGATTGTGTTGATACAATGATTGATGCCTTGTATATATAGGAGACTTAGCCTTCTGATTCACCTAAGTCGGCTTGCAAGGAGAGCACATTTAATTACAATTCAATGCATTAAGATTGACGCCAAAACAGAATTAGCCCCACACGTTACAAGTGACCTCAACATAGGTCAGCCCCAACACATTTTGATACAAGTTATGAATATGCATAAGAGACGTGACTAAGACCAAGGGCCAATTAGTCACTTAAATGTGCTAGGTCAGCCCTAGAAGGGATCTGACCTAGCTATAACATCAACACTCCCTCTTAGCTATGGAGGAGACCTTCTCAAGATCCGAGTCACATAGTGACAACCACCATGGCTACTCCCAGAGGGTGGGTCCATCATGGCTACATCCACGAACGAAGACAAATGAACACAAGTGCCCATCACGCAATCGTGATGTCGTCATGACGTTCACCATAGCTACTCCCAGAGGGTGAATAAACACAAGTGCTAGATCATGGAATTTCTTCCATGACATCCACCATACCTACTTGCAGAGGGTTGATCCACCATGCCTACTCGCAGAGTATGGAAGAGGGCTTTCACCTCAAACTTCTCCCAGAGAAGAGTGCATTACCACCATGCCTACTCGCAGAGGGTGGAAGATACATCTCAATGTATCACTGATGCTGAGACTCCCTCTCAGCTAGGGCTTCATTCTCCACAATTCTAAGCTTATCTCGAAAGTATGCAAACTTCACTCGAGCAAGAGGCTTGGTGAGAATGTCAGCTGTCTGCTCTTCAGTGCAAATGTATCTCAACTGAACAACGTTCCTTTGTACCATATCTCTGATGTAGTGGTACCAAATCTCAACATGTTTTGATATGTCATGGAACACTGGATTAACCGAAAGCTTCACACAACTTTGGTTATCATAATGAATAGTAGTAGGCTCCAACGATTGTTTGAACAATCCTACAAGGAGCTTCTGAAGCCACATTGCTTCGTGAGTTGCCACACATGCTACAATGTATTTTGCTTCTGCAGTACTCAATGCCACTGAAAACTGTTTCCTGCTACACCAGGAAATCATAGCGGATCCCAAGCTGAAGCAAACTCCAAAAGTGCTCTTACGATCAGTGACACTTCCTGCCCAATCAAAATTAGAATAACCTTCCAAGCTCAATACTGTGTTGGAAGAGTACTTCAATCCATATCTAACTGTGGCACGCAAGTATCTCAAGATATGCTTGGCTGAAACTAGATGTATTTGTCTCGGTTCACACATGAACTGACTAAGTGCACTCACTGCATAGCAAATATTTGGTCTAGTGTTGACTAGATACATCAAGGATCCAATCAACTGCTTGTACATAGAAGGATCCACAAGATTTGAACTAGTTGCAGCTTCCCTCAATCTCTTCAAATTAGTTTCCATCAGAGTAGGCATGGACTTGCAATCTAACATTCCAAACCTCTTCAAGATATCAATGGTGTATTTCCCTTGACTTAGGATAATCTCATTAGGCCTTTGCCATACTTCCAACCCTAGAAAGAAGTGCATGAGTCCTAAGTCTTTCATCTCAAATTCTGAAGTCAACTCCTTGCACCTGTGGATGAGATGATCTTCCCTTGTAACAAATAGGTCATCAACATATAATTCCAGGATCAACATGTCACCATTAAATACCTTGAAGTAAAGGTTCAGATCAACATCATTCTTGCAGAAGCCCAAGCTTGTGAAGTAGCTGTCAATTCTTTCATCCAATGCACGAGGAGCCTCCTTAAGGCCATATAAAGATTTCTTCAGTTTGCATACATGAGACTCTTTCCCATGAATCGCGAAACCCTCAGGTTACTCAATGTAGACCTCTTCCTCAATCACACCATTGAGAAAGGCTGTCTTCACATCCATCTGATGTAGCTTCCATCCCTTAGCTGCTGCAATGGCAATGATAGTCTTGATGGAAGTATATCGAGCAACTGGAGCAAATGTTTCTTCATAATCTATCCCTTCTTTCTGAGAGAAACCACGAGCCACAAATATAGCCTTGTATTTCTCAATTCTTTCATTAGCTGCATGCTTGATCTTGAATAGCCACTTGGAAGATACAATTGACTTGCTCTTAGGTCTCGACACAATATCCCAAACATCATTCTTAAGGATGGATTGATATTCTTCGTCCTTGGCATCTTTCCATACTTGCTGATTTGCGGCTTCGTCAACACTGAAAGGTTCAGTTTCAATAAGATTACACATCGAAGCAACATAACAAGAGAATTTATGAGGTCTTTTACTTTCTCTGAATGCACCTCTAGGAGCCGCGAATTGTTCTGCCTCTTGCATAGTGTTCCTTGCCCAAAGAGGTCTTTTCCAAGTTACAACAATATCTCTAGGCCCATCAGTAGGATCCATAGGCTCAACTGGATCATCGTGCACCTCAAGTTCTGAAGGCTCCCTCTGAATCTCAGGATCATGATCAATATTCATGTCTTGAGGATGGACTTCATCATCTATCTCCACGCATGAGCCTTTGGATTTTCTGAATGCAACATCTTCCTCAAATGTAACATCTCTGCTGACCTCAATGTACCTTTGACCCAGAATGTAGATTCTGTAGGCTTTGGAAGTTTTGTTGTAGCCCACAAATATTCCTTTCTTGCCAGAAGGTTCCAACTTGGTCCTCTTGTTTATAGGCACATGTACATATACTAGACATCCAAAGATCCTCAAGTGACTGATATGATATCAGGCTTGAACCCTGAGAAGGCTTATTTTGGAGTCATATTCTGCAATATCCGATGAGGACATCTATTCTGAACATGCACGGTTGTTCTAGAAGCTTCTGCCCATAGAAAAGTTTGAAGATCCTGATCATGAGTCATGGCTTTTGGAGCTTCAACAATAGATCTGTTCTTTCTTTCTGCAACCCCATTTTTCTATGGGTTGTAAGGGACATAGAACTCCCTCTTGATCCCTACCTCAATACAAAAATCATGAAAACTACCCGAGGTGTCTTCACCTCCATTGTCAGACCTTAACACTTTAATTCTTTTTCTAGATAAGTTTTCTACTAAGGCCTTAAACTCTTTGAATCTACCTAGGACTTCATCAGACTCTTTAGACCTTAAGAAATAAATCCAAGTCTTCCTAGAGTAGTCATCTATGAAGGTTACATAATATAGATATCCATTTGGGGATGCAATGGACATAGGTCCACATAAATCAGAATGTACAAGAGCTAATATTTCTTTAGCCCTACTCTCACTACTATGAAATGGACTCTTAGTGTTTTTACCCATAGCACAACCTTTACAAGTATCATCATGAACATGGCTGAGTTTAGGCATACCTTTAACCATCTTCTCTACTGTTGGAATAGCCCGTAAATGAAGATGACCAAGTCTTCTATGCCATAGCTCGCTTGAATTGGAAGAGTCATGAAGGAGAGCTTGGACTGGACGAGTGGAGAGCTTGTACAGACTTTCATACCGATTCCCAATCACACGAGTAGATTTGATGCTAGATTTCTTTGGCCATGCAAGGACTCTTCCTTCTGAAAACGCTACTTGGTAACTGTTGACGTGTTTTTTATGACTACGTCGAACATAGAATAAAGTTGCCTAACGGTCACTTCACTCTCTCTTGGTCAAAGTGTGATTGTATGCTAAGATTGCAAGAAGTTCAAACAATCGACTCCAAGGTTCCTTCAATGCGTGGACGTGACTTAGTTGGCTGATGTGTTTGTTGGTAATCCAAGGGGCCTTACGTTTGCATCATTCTTTCACTTCTTTGTTGTGGTTGGAACTCCATCATCGGATATGACAATTCTGTGATGCTGCTGCTTCGAACGGACTAAAATGAACCGAAAGTAAAAGGGAAAGGGTTTAGAAGGATCTAAATCTACTCCTAAGGGCAGTGATAACAATGGATAGTGCTTTGGTGGACAGATTCCAAATAAACCAAGCTTTGCTTCGCCAAGATCAACGACAACTCCGCAAGAACCGGTGCAATCTTCCGGGGATGCTAGAGGATTTTCAAATCGAGAAAGTACATTTGAATACCCAAAACGGTGCAATCCAAACGACTATCCACAATCGAACTTAGCACAAATTTAGGGGGCTCAGACTAACTTTACACTACAACTTACAATCAGCAAGATGCAAAAAGTATGAACCAGGGAAATTCATCAAACACCATTACATTTTCCATTGAAATCAAAGCATTATGCTACTTCTACTCTAAGCGAGGAAGGTGAAACCATGCAAGCTTTGAAAAAATAATTGAAGTGGACACCATCAGAGAACAATGTTTCTCTATTATTTTCTCAAAAACTTATCGGAACAATTTCATACAAAGCTCCCTCTCTTACAAATGAGGGGGGTCACCCCTTATATAGGCTTCAAGCCCTGGCTACATGCAAAACCCTAATTAGGGTTTGCCCAAAAGATTTTCCACACATGATGCAACAAGGTGGGAATCTCCAATTAATAACCCATCATGCCCATATACAATTAATTCAAAAGTACCCAAAATAGCATCCATTGCGCATCAAATGCACCACCTCTTTCAAATTCGCCCAACATGCGTTGAATATTCATCCATGCAAAAATCACCCCATTACAATTAATTACGTTCCAGAAGTGCCCACTATGCAATGAATGTACCCTCATGCAAAAATCGCCTGTGATACCATAAATGCACCATCATCTTCCGAAGGTGACGGTTGCATGCAGAAGGAATATGTTATAATGCCATAAATGTGACGACTGCATGCAGAGAGATGCTTCATTAATTAAACGTCCGTCGACTCGGCTGCCACTTGGCGAGAAAACCTTGGAGAGAGAGAACTTCAGGAGAGAAGATTTTGATCCATGAAGAATTTTTCTTGAAGTTTCTCGAACTCTCCTTGCTCTGGAGGAGATTTTCAACAATTCTCCACCATCTCCTATTTTTTTGGAATTTCCACAATTTTAGGGTTTTGGTCCAGGAGAGAGAATTCTCTCACGTATCCATATCTTCAAAAATTTCTAAATTTGGAGGTCATTTGAGCCCTGAAAATGGATTTTTCAAATTCTTCCCTGGGGGGGAAATTTCCTGTTCAGTTCATCCCTTGATTCCTTCCTTGCCTTAGAAATTTTATCTTCAATTCATCCTTGGGTGTGATTTCTTGTTGTGGAGGAATTCTCCTTTGGAAAGGAATTTGTTCCTTACCCTGAGGAAGGAAATTCTTCATGCCTTAGCCAATTTTCATGATTTCCAAGAACTATGTCCCGAAGGAAGAAATTTTAAACACTTAGTCAATTTATTACTTTTCCTGGAATTCTGTCCTGAAGGAAGGAATTTTCGACACACAGCCAATTTTTTCACTTTCTTGGAATTTCTTCTTCTTGGGTGCAATTTTGACTTGGTGGAGGATTCAATGAAATTTGTGAATCCGCCATGCCTCCTTCATTTTGGCGCCTGTCCTTCATCTTGGACAAAAATTTGACTTGGTGGAGGATTCAGTGAATTTGTGAATCCTCCATGCCTCCTTCTATCTGGCGCTCCTTCTCTCACTTGGGTGCTAAAATGTCCTGGTCAAGGACTCTTGCAATTTGCCTGTTTCTCCATGCATTCTTCATTCTGGCGCCCTCCACAAGGCTGGGGCGGGAATTCCTCTTGAGGAAGGAATTCATTGTTTTGTGAATTGTCCATGTCCTCTTTTCAACATCCCTATTTTTTAGGGATCCTCCTAAAATTTAGAAGCCAGGTTCATTGGATGGGGAATTTCATCCCGATTTCGAATCTATAAAATTTTCCACACTTGGTTGAGATTTGGTGTCTAAAAATAGCATATTCGAAAATTCGCCCGAGGGGAATTTTGCTTTTTATTCCTCCTTGACTCCTTGGATTCCATGCCTTAGGCAAAATTTCAATTTTTTAGCTTGGGTGAAATTTTCACCATGCCAAGTATTCATGGATTTTCCTTCTCTCCTTGGGAATCTCATTTCAGCGCCTGACTTCAGACTTGGGCACATTTTTGCTTTGTCCATGGACTCGCGGATTTTTCCACCTGTGAATGCCTTTTCCATTTTGGCACCCCAGTCCAGTCTTGGGCGCATTTTCACTTTGTCCATGGACTCGCGGATTTTTCCACCTGTGAATGCCTTTTCCATTTTGGCGCCCTAGTCCAGTCTTGGGCGCATTTTCACTTTGTCCATGGACTCGCGGATTTTTCCACCTATGAATGCCTTTTCCATTTTGGCGCCCAAGTCCAGTCTTGGGCGCATTTTCACCATGTCCATGGATTCATGGATTTTTCCTCCTGTCCTTGGGATCTTCAATTCAACGCCTGACTCTAGACTTGGGATCATTTTTGCTCTGTCCATGGATTCGCAGATTTTCCTCCTCTCCTAGGGATCTTCAATTCAGCACCTGACTCCAGACTTGGGCGGAATTTTGCCAGTGCCAGGGATTCATGGATTTTCCTTCTGTCCTTGGGAATCCCATTTTTGCGCCCAATTCCAGACTTGGGTGGAATTTTGCCAGTGCTAGGGATTCATGGATTTTCCTTCTGTCCTTGGGAATCCCATTTTGGTGCTTGACTACATATTTGGGCGGAATTTCCACTATGCCATGGATTCATGGAATTTTCCATCTGTCCTTGCCTTTCTCATTTTGGCGAATTTCTGAGCTTTCCATTTTAGGCATAGGCTTCTAGCACTTGATCAATTTCTTGCTTTCTCTGTCTATTGTCTGACTTACTGGAATTAGAAATGTTTGTGAACATCTGATCCTTGTCGCCTTATCTGACTGACCTTGCCAGTATTGACTTTCCAAAAATAGAAACATTCAAAATGTCAGTGTTAGACCCCTAGACAGAGTGCAGGGATGACTTACTATAAATAGAAACTTACTGAAAATAGTAAGTTTGATTTTTGGCAAAATAATGACATTCCGAGACCCGGAATAATCCCTAAAAATTAGGGACTTTCTAAAAATAGAAAGTTGCTCCGTTTTGGCTCAAATTTTACTGGGAGGTTCCTTGAAGGGTTTTGATTCTAGTTGTATGTTCAGTTTCTTCAAAACCTTAACAGAAACCCCTAAAATCTAGGACAAAAGGCATAAACCCAAAAACAAGACAAAACATGCCCTCGACTTAGCTGAATTTGCTCAAACGAAAGGTAGACTTGACCAATATGACCCCCAAACACTTGCAAAGTAGAGAGACTGACGAGACTGCTACGGAAAGACCCCAAAAACGCAAGCCAAAAGACCGGGAGGGCCTAAAAAGTAGGGGGTCCCCATTTGCAATGGGGCGATGTGTGAAAACGTCACAACAGTAACCTTTATCCTCCAAAGCTGAAATGGAGATAAGGTTCCTCCTGATTCCTGGCACAAACAGGGCATCACTGAGATGAAGAGAGATTCCTGAAACAAGGTTGAGGGAAGTAGCACCAAACCCTCCCATAGAATAGCGTGCATCATCTTCAATGATCACTTGGAGATTAGACTCCCTCTCCACCAAATCTGAAAGATGCTCCCGATAACCGGTGATGTGTCTAGAGGCTCCACTATTGATCAACCAGGTGTCACTATCCGTGGGAATGTTGCTTGACAAGGCTGAAATGAAGAGGAATTCATTGGAGTAGTCTTCCGCTTCCTTCTGATTTGAAACTTCATTAATGTTGGCCCCTTGTTGCTTCGGTCTTGACAAGCAGTCTCTTGCGAAGTGACCAAACTTGTCACATCTGAAACACTGAATACCCGAGAGATCTTTCTTCTTCTTAGAATCAGGTGCAAATTCTGACCCTTGATCTTTGTTCCTCTTGAAGTTGCCTTTCTTCCAATTTCCTCCTTTCTTCTTGACGAATTGGGTAGCAAGAACATGAGAGTCTTCACCATGAGAGCTCTTGATGATTCCTCTTGTTGCCAATCTTGATTCCTCTTGGATGCAATCTTGATAACTTGGGAAATTTGGATCTCCTACTCATGCCTTGGATAAATGGCTCCCATGAGTGAGGAAGATCATTGATTCAATGCAAGCATGACTAAGTCCTCGTCCACAACTTCATCTCCAATGGCGCTGAGCCGATCTCTCAATTCTGCAATCTTTATGAAGAAGGATATAACTGATTCACCCTTAGCCATCTTGACTTGATGAAGTTGCTGTCTCAAGGCAAGTGCCCTACTTGTGTTGTTAATTTCATACACCCCTTTCAATGCCTTAAACATATCTTTGTGGCTGAAGACATCTTGGAGATGATAGGAACAAGATGATCTTTCACGGAGTCAATTAGAATCTTCCTGGCCTTGACTGCATTCTTCTTGAACTGAAGTTTCTCTTCTTGATCTTCAGGTTTGCATTGTTCCTTTCCTTGCACGAATTCCAAAAGATCATTTTCTTCTAGGGTAACAAGGATTCTGAATTTCCATGAGGTGAAATTCAATGCTCCTTCAAGTCTGTCCTCAACTTTGAGACCATACACCATCTTGAATGCTGGAAATGGCGTGAAGAATGTGAAGTAGGAGCGTTGCTACAAAGTCTGATCACCACTGAGACAACCTTAGCTCTGATACCATGTTAATTTTGGATCAGACTGTAGCAATATAGATAGCAATAACAGATAATCAAATCAATGCACACAAAGAACACCAAAATACCCGGGAAAACCTCCTTCTTGGAGGTGAAAAACCCAGCTATAAATCTCAGATCTTATTATGCAATAATTAGTAAGTATCTTTACAATTTGGCTTCAACACTTGAAGCATTTAGAACCAGCAAACTATGCACAGTAGTATTATGTCTTCAAACTAGGGCAAACACAACAATGAAGAACTTATTTGCAATACACAAGATGCTCGCTGCCACAAGGAAGTTTGCTGTCTTTTGAATGGAGTTCGCTGTCCCCAAAAGTAGTTCGCTGACTCTAGAAGATGATTCGTTGAACACTGCTGAAAAGATCGCTGAATGAAGATATTCGCTGATCATAGGATGTATTCGCTGTATGAATGATTGTGTTGATACAATGATTGATGCCTTGTATATATAGGAGACTTAGCCTTCTAATTCACCTAAGTCGGCTTGCAAGGAGAGCACATTTAATTACAATTCAATGCATTAAGATTGGCGCCAAAACAGAATTAGCCTCACACATTACAAGTGACCTCAACATAGGTCAGCCCCAACACGTTTTGATACAAGTTATGATTATGCATATGAGAAATGACTAAGGCCAAGGGCCAATTAGTCACTTAAACGTGCTAGGTCGGCCCTAGAAGGGATCCGACCTAGCTATAACATCAACAAAGAAAGTGAAAAACTCAAGAAATTTAGAGATTTTTAAAGATTTAAAACTTGTTTCATGCACCCTTTATTAAATACACCTTAAAGACACAATAACATCATCAAATAGAAGCTAATTTGATTATATACACAAGTATACATCAATCACATAAGCATAAACGCAAATTGTAGCTGAAGAAAATAACAAACAGAGATATATAAATATTGTCAAATGTATACAATATTACAAAACTCATGGAATAAAAAATCCATGTCATCATATGATCAAATGTTCCATACAAATATCAAAAGTAAAAACAACTACAAGCCTATGGCTCAGAGGAGCTTGCATCCCTCCTACGAAGGCGTCTAAGGTAGGTCCTGGATGATTCGGCAGCCATAGCCTCTGCCTGTGACACCATGCCACCCTCACTAACATCAGGTATATGAATATCTGTGTCTGCCTCTACTCTGCTGTCTCTGCTCGTGCTCTCTGCTCCTCTGCCATGGCTACAGCCTCAGCCTCTCTACCTGCCTGGTCGACCCAATCAATGTCGTCGTCACTAAAGACAGTTTCTGTAGCCTCAGTGGTTCACTCGGCTTCAAGATCAACCTCATCTAGAATGATAGGGGAGATGTCATTCTGTGCACTCCGTTTCTGTTTGAGGTGGAGGTTGTAGTGAACAAAGACAAGATCGTTCAACTTCTCCACAGATAATCTATTGCGCCTCTTGGAGTGTATGTGCTCAAACATACTCCAATTGCGCTCACAACTAGATGCGCTGCATGGTTGACTCACAACCCTTGTTTCTCCTCACAACTCACTTTTCTCCTCCTATTTTGCCAAATGAATGAAATGAAGTTCGTTTTTAGGCCAAAAGCATAATATAAACAAAAAAAAATTAATTGAAAACATATC